>NC_040082.1:28088639-28391669 GCF_003369695.1 Bos indicus x Bos taurus
TTCTCATCCCATACCCTGAACCGCTGAGTCCCATGTTTAGAGTTTGGCAGGACTCAGAGCACACTGAGCCAAGTTTTCTTCTCTTTAATTGCTAAACCCATGTTTATTTGAAAGCAGAGTTAATCCATGTATTTCTGATTACCCATCAGAACTCATCAAAATGAGGTCCTGAAAAAAAGTCTGTTTGATGTTCAAAAACTAATCTGAAGCCATTGCTCTTGTGAACAGGAAACTGGACTTTGCCAACAGTAAACTGTCCCAAATTTTGAAAGACCAGTGTGGTTTGATCCCTTATAAGATATTTGAACCTCTTCACTGCAGACTTGGCCCAAATTTCATCCCTCTGTCTTTATTTAATCCACAGCCCATGCTTTTGTTTAGGGTGTGATGGTGATTTCTGTCATCTGGGATGAGAACACTGCTAAAAATTTTACTGTGTAACTAGTAGCAATAAAAACATATTATTTCCTTCATATGCCAAGCCATGGTTTCCACTTTCATGATAGATATTTTTTTTTTTAGTCCCTTTTAAGTTCTCTTGCTTAATTTTATTTTTCATCATGGCTAAAATATATCAACCAGTTAATTGACAAATATGAATATAACAGGGCATGGAATTATAAGATATTTTAAGATGTGAAGAAAAACCCAGTAACTTCAGTTAGGTTTCAATATATATGTAATGGGTATGTGAATATATTTATTTATGGACTTTGGTGTTTCTTTTTTTCATATATAGAAAAAAAGAACTATATGATCTCAACTTTGAGATTTAACTCCAGAATTCTCTGATTTCGTAACAAATTTTTATAAAGTTCTGCTATAAAGTAACTATATACAAGACACACTTGAAACTTGTTCTCACATGTAACTTCTCTCAAAAGTTCCATGGCTAAAATGTGCAGAATGGATTCAGCACATTTATATATGACAGGTTTGGGAATGAGAAGTTTTGCAGTAAACCCTTGCAATGCTTATAACATCCATAAATATCATGTAAGTGTATTTTTATCCTTCTGTCATTAAGAAAGTTACATCAAATACTCTTGAGTAAAGTATCCTGTTTGTTCCTTTAATAAGGCGGGCCTGTTTGATGGTTTAAGAAACATGATTCCAGACAGAAAATAACGCAGGTGTCTTCATTTTCTTCCTTCAGAGAATAAATGTTTCTTTTAGCTCAGTCATCTGTTCCATGGCACCGCCAACGACTTAATTCTCTCTCACATCTGGATATCTTTATCCTGATGAAAACTGCAATTAACTTTGCAACCCAAACTCCCACTTTCATGGAGACCCAGAATTTTCTATCTACTTCCTGGCACTGCCCTTCCTTTGGCAGTCCCCATCCTTGGCGGGAGCCAACTCAGAGCAGGAAAAAGGAACCCACCGAGTGGATGTCCTCCGTTGGCCAGGCCCAGTGCCCTGGAGTCCTGCGAGTGCTACACGGGCATGAGGACGCAGGTGTGGGGCAGCGAGGTTTACAGGAATAGGCTGGACTTGGCTTCCCCGGGCCTCCTCACTCGCCAGCGGAGTACAGATCCCAGGTCTTAAGGAAACACTTAGGGAAACATGAGGTACAAAGTCTGGGGGCTGAGTCCGACCCCCAAAGTGCGCAGATCAAGGCACCCGATGAATGGGGATAGAAAGGGAAAAGCAGTGCCAGCCCAAATGTCTGCAGTCAAAACAAAATCTCCTCCAGGTCGAGACCCCTGACAGCTCTGGGATGTTGTTCTCTGGGGCGGCACCCTTTCGTCTTGCTGGGGGAGCGATTATCCACGATGAAGTGGAGCCGGGCTCTGACTCAGACAAACACTGAGGCTTGTATAACTCTCCCTGGGTTTGTTTTTGCTTGTTTTTTTTTTTTTTCTTTTTTTTCTTAAATTAGAGAACAGGCAGAAAACTACCTGACAAGGTCATTAGTTTTGTTTACTTTTTTAACATAACTTTTTTTTTTCCTTTCAGTTTTGAAAGTAACATGCTCCTTGTAGAAAAGTCTGCACATCCAGAAAAAATGTGAAGAACAAAATAAAAAGTAATTCAGAATCCCACCACCACCCAGGGATAAAAATTGTAATATCTTGTAGTATTTTCCTCCACATTTCTTTCCCATGCATTAATTTCACCAAACTGAGATTATGCTCTATATAGAGTCTGGGGTCCTGCTTGTTCACTGACCATAATTTGAGCATTTCCCCCAGATCATTAAATGGTCTTCAAAACAGGGTTTGGGATGGCTGCATAGTCATTTTCTTTAAATGGACCAATGTTGAAATGTTTTTGGCTGGAGGAGATCATAGGCCTTTTCTAATAAGCACAAAGAGTTCCCAGGTTTTGTTCTATGTATTACATGTTCCTTTTCCATTAGGAGTTTTCATGGGGTGGGGTGGGGACAGGTGGAAGGACTGAGTCAGCTCTTTGTGGAGGAGTGCAAGCAGGTAACCCGCAGCCTTTTGAAGATCTGAGCTCACCAGGTGTGGAGTTCACACTCAAGTCCTTTATCTCTGAAAGTAAGAAACAGTTAAGTGCCATACTCTGCCACTTCTCCTTCCCTACAACATTTCTGAATTTCTGCTTTCTTTTCATGAAGTTAGGGGATGATGGGGTGTAATGACAAAACGAAGTAATGAGTAAAATAAAAAGGCAAGCAGAGAATCCACAAGAAATAAGTGTACACTGCTATGGTAGAGGGCAAACTTTGATTAAACTGATGAATAAATATGATAAATAAAACTGATGAATAAATATGCACAATGCAAAGATTAAGCAGCGTTTCTGTCCTGGGAATGTGAAGGTGGCAAGAAGAACATAGGGCATCTTAGAGGAGGTGAAGAAACAAGGAAAACAGTGAGGATCCCATTGGTCAAATTAAACTCAGTATATGCATACGTAGTTGATAAAACTACTTATTAAAAAAATCCAAGGAATAAACAACACCACACTGAGATGGAGGTTACCTTTTGGGAGGTGGGAGTTCACAATGAGGGAGCATCCACAAAGGGCTTTTGAGTGCTGGCAACGTTTGATTTCTTGACCAGGGTGGCTTTATCACATGGTAATCTGTCAAGGAACTTATGTGTATGCACTTTTCTGTATGATAAATTCACAAGTAAGGGGAAAAAAAACCAGAATCAATTGCTAGACGTACTTGGAAGAGTTTAAGATTTTGTGTTTGGACTAAAGGAGAGTTTAATTGATCAACAAGGGAATACACAGATGAGAAATAGCCTTTTGTTGAAAGGGGGAAAAATGGAAAAAATTCACATGTACGAATTGGGATTGGGAAGGACAAAAAGATGCTCCTAGTTTGCAAAGTTATTTATATAATAGTTGTGCAAAATTCTTAAGGATGAGAAAATTAAACTCATGGCAAAGGTCTTTAGGAAGATACAAAATGTATGGCCAGGTGACTATAATTAAGAATGTACAGCAAGATGACTATCATTAAGAATGTTGTATACTTCAAAAATTTGCTAAGGCAGTAGATCTTAAGTGTTCTCACCACACACATATATAAAATATAACAATGTGATGTGATGAGTGTGCTAATTAACCTGATTGTGGTAACCATCTCTCAATGTACATGTGTATCAAATCCCCACATTGTACACTTTAAATGCATACAATTTTGTTTATTATTTATATCTCAATAAGTCTGGAAAAAGAAAGAAATATACAGGAAATGAGAAAGAGGCAAGACAATGAAGTAAGGACTGCTGATTATACGTGTGTGTGTGTATAATATATGAATGAATGTAATTAAAACTGAAGGCAATAACTATTGCTCAATCAAATCACTAATAGAAAAAGGCTGGGAAGCAGACAACCTGGGTTGCAGTTGTACTAATTTGCCATGTAATATTTTCCAAGGCACTTGATTGTAAAAATAGAGATGGCAGTATAGTCTGAGAGTTCAGTTTTTGCCTTTGCAACCAGATTACTGAGATCAAATTTCACTTTTGCTCTTTTGACTTGTGTCTTTTAAACCTGTCTGTGCCTCACTGTTCTTGCAGTGAGACTCTTTGTGAGGATTACATGAAATTGTCTGTGTTATTTGCTTAGCACAACGCCCATAAATGCTGTTACTGCTGTCCTTGTTATGAGTAACTTGTAGGAGTCTTAGCTCTAAAGTAAAGGTAATGCTTTAAACAATGACTAAGCCCCCTTCCTATTAAAAAAATAACAGGATTCCATTCCAATGGCAGTGCTTCTGATGTGTTAAACTATCTTAGGCTGTCATGGAGCCAAGAGTAATCAGTAAAATTGTGCCAAAGTGCAAGAAGTTGAAGAGATATGAGGTGAAAATCACTCTGATTATTCCGAGTCCATGATGACATATTCATCAAGAAGAACCAGAGATAGTGAAAGTCAGCCCCTTCCCCTGTTGACACCTCCAACTACCTGAGTGAACTAATCTTTCCCCAAATCCCTGAGATAACACTTGATGTTGTTTCCTCAAAGGGTCTGCCCAATAATTCTTTACAAATGTATTACTCAAAAGAAAGCAAGCATATATACTTTTACCTGTTTTAGTTTATGAAAAACGCTGTTTGGAATATTGACTTTGCTTTTATTTGCTGATGGCTTTTAACCCACTCTACTGAGATGTCCCAAGCCCTCTCTGCTACTTACTGCCATGTTATCCCACAGTTGTGGCTGTGAGACTCTTTAAGGGTGACTCAAAGACTAAACTAGAAATGTTTTTCTGTTCCTGAAAATATTGTTGAATATTTCTTTGTTAGTTTATCTTATGTCTTAAATCATCCAAAGCTAGACTACATTCTAATAGCCTTCCATCTGTCTCCTGGGGTCATAGAGGAAGGACAGTGTTCATATCTTTACGCGTGGTCACCCTGAAGTCACCTACCTCTAACCCATCCCCTCCAGCCCACAACACTCACTGCTGCTGCTGCTGCTAAGTCATTTCAGTCGTGTCCAACTCTGTGTGACCCCACAGACGGCAGCCCACCAGGCTCCCCCGTCCCTGGGATTCTCCAGGCAAGAACACTGGAGTGGGTTGCCATTTCCTTCTCCAATGCAGGAAAGTGAAAAGTGAAAGTGAATTCGCTCAGTCGTGTCCGACTCTTAGCAACCCCATGGACTGCAGCCTACCAGGCTCCTCCGTCCATGGGATTTTCCAGCAAAAGAGTACTGGAGTGGGGTGCCATTGCCTTCTCCACAATACTCACTACCACACCCTTATATCTGCAGTTCATTTCTGTCAAGAGCATCACCTGATTTTGGTTTGTGTCCAGTAGAGCACATAGAATACAGAGCTAGTTTTAAAATTTTATCATGTATTACCTGATTCTTTGAGGGTCAAAAATATGTCAAATTTTGCTATTACTATTTATATTCCTTTTGTCATCCTCATAGCATATGAGAAAAAGTAAAATAAGCTATCAAATGAAATATGACACAGTATATTTTCATGAGTATTTGAGTTTCTTATTTTTCCAGGATATATTGTACAATTTTCTTCAATGAGACAAACTAAGAATTTTTAAAATGGTAATATGCTTTTTCACATGATCATTTCTACTAAGTTTCTATTCATTCAGATAATTTTAAATTGAATCTTGATCATTATCCAAAACCCGAAACACTGTGATTTCATAATTGGAAAGGCTCAGGAAATACAGTATTTTCTGTGAAAACGGTTGTTTCAGTGAAAACATTTGTAGAGACTAATTCAGGGAGGCAGAACTGATATTTTGTAGGTGTTGGATAGAGATCTTAAAGGCTGTTGGGCAAGAAGGTTGGTAAATCTCTATAAGGATCCCAAATTTATTTTGAAACTGAATAGTGTGAAATGAGATGATCCTGACAAATGGCAAGTGACAGGGAAGGGCAAAGAGACACCTGGGAAGTAAAACCCCCATGAGACATGAGACTAAAGGCTGACTGTTCACCCCCATATAGGGGGTGTGGGATCACTCCATCACAGTGGGATGGAGACCACATATTTATAAACTCCTAGCCCCTAGATCATGTTCCAACATCTAAGAGAGGGCCAGCAAGAATGTAGTCAGGTTATCAAATAAAAAGAGTTACCCCATTGTTCAAGCCCAATATCATGTCCTTGAACCACTGTCACAGAGGATGGTGTTTACACCAACCTCAGCAGCAACCACTGGACCAGAAAGCTCAGCCCCTGTGTCAGCACTTCGGGCCTAACTGGAGGCAGTGTTAAGTCATCTTAGTGGTGATCATGGACGACTCCATGACTACCTGAGTTTGACCTAATATTTCCTTCTGAAGCTACTATCTCTAGAGATAATTGTGAAGTTCAGCTGCCTCCTAGGTTTCCTGGCCTAGCTGAGTTTGGATCCAGCACCAAGACCTGAGGGATTCTTGGACATCCAAGGGGTGGGGTGTGAGGGAAGGAGATGAACTTCCTAATAAAGGTGACATGCAGAAGACCACAAAAAAGGGAACACAATGTTACATAACATTCAAAGAACACTTAGAGTTAAAAAAATAACTTGTGGGTTTACAGCGCATTTAGCACCATATTGGGAGTCATATTGATTGAGACAGTTTTGCTGAAACTTGTTTTTTTAACTCCCTACGTTCAAGCCAATATAAATGATATCCAGATTCTAAGTACAAATATGAATACCTGTTTTCATTTGAAGTGAAAATTTAAACACAAAATTCTTCAGATTAAAGCACTAATCAGCCATCAAGATGACATAAATATTTTAAACTTGTTTCATACTCCAGGATAAACATGTTTCTGGTGCAAAAAAAAAAACTTTTTTTTTTTTTTTTACTGAAATTCAGTTTAGTAGATATAGTTTATAAACATGTTTTTTTCCATAATATTACATCAAAAATATTAATGTTAAAGGGAATGGTAATGGAACTTTAATCAATTACTGTTACAGTTTAATATTATGTTCTACTACCACCAAAATCAATCTATTCCATTATATCCCATTTTGTACTTGACTTTTTTGAAAATAAACATGGCTAGATATTAGAGTTACTTTTTATTCCACTTGAATCTTTGAGTGGGGTTTCTGATTTCTAAATTCCAAAATGAAGGTTATCTTCTTCTTTAGCTCATGAATTCATTTCTCTTAAGGTTAACCTTGATTTCTGCTTTCAAATAAAATATCCCTTCTTTAAGTACTTTTAAAAAGCCAGGAACTGTCCCTGTATGACTGTCCAACAAACATACGTTTTACACCAAAACCTTAGGCAGTGATGATTCATGAGTCGGTAGTGAAAGTTGCACAGAATGGAAGTTAGACCAGGATGAGTTTGTATAATGCATATAAAGATGGAAAATGGGTAAGAAGGGCTCATTTAGTTCCAGTTCATAAAGTTCATAATAAGCAATTAAATATCTGTAATTAAATCTCAATTTACTCAGCAGACCAGAACAGCATGCTCAAATCCAGTCTTCAGGGTAAGTAAGCAATAAGCTTTATGAAAACTACATTCATTAATTCTGATAATAAAGAACGTAACAAAAACAATAAAAAATAAATGTGTGTTTAAGAGCTCTGGTGGCATTTAAGGTCTAGACAGGCTTTACTGGACTCCAAAATTAATACGCACCTGCAGAAATAAAATAAACAACCCTAAAAATTAATATGCATTTATTTCAGTACTGAGTAAGACTGGCAATTCATGTGGGCAAGAAAGGAGTTTAAGAATGAAACACCTGTGGGTATTAAAAATAGTAACATGCCCCTTTAAAATGATTTCTGTTGCTATGAACAATATTCAAGACATGTGGAAGGGGGAGATTTATAATATAATAAAGGTATGATTGTTGGACTCATGGCATTCTTGGGTCTCAATAATACCCTTCTTCTATATAAGACAAATTGGATTATATAATTTTCCATCCAAAATAATAAATATGAAATAAAAAGTTTCTCATTTGAGTAAAAGTGCTGCAGATAAATGACGGTAAGAACTACTGAATTAGGGTTTATTGTGGACTTTATGTTGTCAGAGATCTGAATTAGAAACACAAGGTCTAGAAGAAATGAAAATATGACTCCGGTTTTTCAGATGCTTATATTGCGACTGGAGACCCAGGACATACTCATAAGAAACAGAACAATCGCAAAAGTGTGCATACACATCCATTTACAAGCCACTTTCCTCTCGTTACCTCACTAAGACACAAATAATTTTATAATATGAGAAAAGAGGAGAGTCATTATTGTTATGTGTGAGTTTGAAAAACTCCACATCTGTCATAAATTAGTAATAATGTAACTAAAGAATTAAACATTTTATAGGCACTGAGATAACAGTTAAATGCAATCTTAATTACATTTCACAACAACCCCAGGAGGAAAGAGTGATTATATTCCCACTTCAGAAATGAGAAAAATAAAGCTAATTTCAATAATTTTCCTGAGAATACACAGCCAATAAGTGCTAAAACTAGCATAGATTTGAACCCCTGTCTGACTGACTCAGAGCCTATGTCCTTAACCTTACAGTATCCCACCCTCCAAGTAACATCTTCCTCACTCTAAGAAGGTGACAGGTTGCAACCTCTCCGAGCTCAGTGTCCCTGTGGATAGCATGTAGCTAACAACACCTGTGTCTGGGGCTGTTTTGTGGATTAAATGGCATAACTTTGGACAAGTTCTTGCTCCAGTAAATGCATTAAAGGCAGGGTCCTTCCTCTTGCCTCTCCCTTAAGTTGCATGCCCAGGGCACACACCCAGTAAGCGGGCAGACGGAGTGCTGAGACCCACCCTCTGTCTCCATGCTCTCTGATTGCCCTAAGTCTCCTTCCACAGTGCGCCTGCGCTGTGCCGCGTCCATGGTAGACATTTCACTCCGTTCAGTGTTACTGCAGTTCCAGGACTCGTACGTCCACAGTCTGTAACAGACAAGAGCAAGCAGCTGGTGTGCCTCCACATTCACCAGGCACTCACTGGAAACACTAATTTCTGTGTGAGCTTCGGAATCACCGCTGACCATTCCACTGTTTCATTGTTGTTTTTTTTTTTTTTGGTGGGGTAGGGGTGTATGGGGGTTGGATACCAGGCGAGATGTGTTAACCAAAGTAAAACAAAGTGTTCTACAAGCAAAGGAAGTCAGGGAGATTAATTCTATGTACTTCGATTTGGAAACAATACTGCAAACACAACATTAAAATCATAAAGGCAACCAGCTGACAAAATGTTATTTTTAAAAAGAACTGCAGACTTCAATGGACTTGACTTAGTCATTGGGGTTCCCTTTTGGGGTATTCCTTACTCTGCTCTCAGAAGTGTTTTAGTATTTTCTATGATTTGAAACAGATTGTTTAAGCCTGTACAAGAGCACAAGGACGATCAGGCAGCAACAGCAGCCCAGCTTCACGGGCCAACAGACATCAAGATGCACTGAGCTAAGTTTTAAAATGCATGAGTTGCATCCTGTTGTTTGGAGACCAGATAATTCAGGATTTTAATAATTACTTGCAAGAATAATCACTTTTAATCACAATAATCACTTGTAATAATGTTAATAACAATAATATTGCACAGTGACAATTCTTTCAGTTCTGACAGTAATGGAAAGCTGACCTCCTATGCTGAGGAACAATGAAAATCAGAGGTGAGAACTCACAGCGGATCTTTGAATTATTCATGAGCTCATACTTGTCACTTGCATCTGTATATTAAACAAAACAACAACCAAAAAAACCAGTGTAATAGCACATTAGTGATGCAAATTACAAAAAAGCAGGCTGTATTCTGGTTTAGTAAAGATTTTCATAATTTGGGCCAACTAGCATTTTTACCAACAGTGAAGTGCCTGCTTTTTGTTCTTTACAGTTGCTAGGATTCATTTGCTTGGCCAGGTCAACGTTTTGGGCATCTTTTATTTCACTCAGCTCTGACTTATCCATTTTGTCAGCCTCTAATGCACACCAATGACATTAATTAAATCACTCTCATAATTTCTCTGAGGGGCAATTTGAGTGGGGCTGTATCATGTGTATAGTTAAAATATGTGAAGTTAACAATATATGTACAAAGAAGAGGAAAGGATTTTTAAATCTACTGCAAAAACACGAGAGAGAGAGGAAAAAAGATATAACAAATGTGGTTGAAATGTTAACCTTGGGGAATTCTTTGGACTGTTACAGCTTTTTGGTAAATCTGAAATTATGCCAAGAGAAAATATTAAAAGAGAAAAATTACATCACAACTCAATCTGCCACTAAATGAGCATGGACAGAATGAGAGAAGATGGGACAGGATGTGAAAGTCTCAGTTGTAGTTAGCACTTCCCTCCATGCATGCCATGCTGAGTGTGAGTCTAGGGTTTTAATAACACATTTTTTTTTGGTATGTAAGAGACTATATTTTTTTAAAATTACAAATACATTTTATTATACACTATATATTACATATTTAGGCATAGAAATTGTTAAAAGAATTATAAAACTCTGCTACATTTCAAGGATGATGTAAGGTTTTCAAGGGCGATTTCAGCTGTGTATGATTTTTGCTTCATGTAACAACTTTAGGTCTTGTCCCTAACATGTGAAAACACTGAACCCTCATTTACAGGTAGAGAAAGAAGTTACATGAATGAGTGAGTTAACAGTCTTGTCTGGAAGGCAACTCTGTCCTCACAAAACCAGAGAATGACATCTGTCTGGTTCAGCGTTCCGTTCCCTTTGCCGTGCTCTTTGCCCTCTTTTCCCATCTGCCATCACTAAGGGGCCACACCTTTAAAGTGCTCTGGTGGCCCCTGCCACTGAGTGAAAACATCCTATAAACTTAATGTGCAACATGTCCCAGGAATATTTTGAGGGCAAAAATTGCTGTCTGAGAAAAGTAACAAACAAAAGGAAATCTGACAAATCTGAGTCATTAGTCGGAAGAAGTCTTTGGTCTGGGGCAGTTCCTGTAGCTCTTTGATTATTAATTATGCCGACATACTTATTTCATTTGTTTCTTGCCATTTTAACCTCTACTACTGCTGAGGTCAAGCTACATTTATTCTAATATGTCAAGGTATTATAGGTACACTATGTATAACAAAGGACAAGCTTGCCCAAGGAAATTTTTATTTTACCTATCATAATACACATCTTTTGGAGATTTGGTTGTTCTTGGTTTAGACTTTGAAATAAATGTAAACTGTAGTCAAAAGACCTAGGATTAAGAGTTGGAAGATCTGTTACAAACTGTATATTTGCCAAGTTACACAACTTTCCTATTCTTCATTTTCATAATTTGTAACAGGCATGAAGATCATTCAGTGTCTTAATAATTACTACTGGTCACAGTCATCACCTGTGAAAAGGTTAATGGCAACATGTCCTACCTAGCTCACAGGTTTGTGGTAAGGACCACAAGAGATGCTTATGAAAGCACTTTATAATCTCGAAAGCATAATTACAGCACAAGAGACTATCTGTGATGACTGGTTTTATGTATTAACTTGATTGGGCATGGCTCATTGTTCATTGTTCAGTCACTAAGTTGTGTCTGACTCTCCTGTGATGCCATGGACTGTAGTCTGCCAGGCTCCTCTGTCCATGGGGTTCTCCAGACAAGAATGTTGGAGTGGGTTGCCATTTCCTTCTCCAGGGGATCTTTCTGACCCAGGGATTGAATTTGCATCTCCTGCATTGGCAGGCAGATTCTTTACCACTGAGCCACCAAGGAGACTCTTCAACTGGGCATGGGATGCCCACATATTTGGTTAAACATTATTCCGGAAGTGGGTTTCCCTTGTGGTTCAGCTTGTAAAGAATCTGCCTGTGGTGCGGGAGACCTAGGTTTGATGCCTGGGTTGGGAAGATCCCCTGGAGAAGGGAAAGGCTACCTACTCCAGTATTCTGCCTTGGAGAATTCCATGGACTGAAGAGTTCTTGGGGTCACAAAGAGTAGGACAAGACTGAAGGACTTTCACTTCACTTTATTCTGGGAGTATCTGTTGAGGGTGTTTCTGGATGAGTAACTAGTACTGGAAGTATACCATCAGCTCTCCAGCTTGCTGACTGAAGATCTTGGGACTTTACTGCCTTTATAATCACATGAATCAGTTCTCCTTATAATCACCCAGAGAGATAAGAAGATGACAGATAGATAGATTTATCCTATTTAATAATAGGTTACCCTGTTATTATATATCATACATGTACATTAACATATGCTGTATATATCTCCTATTGGTTGTTTCTCTGGACAACCCTAATGTACTAGCTATGAAAAATATTTCTTATACCTGTTAATTGGGTAAATTGAAAGAATGACTAGTGAACAGTTATATCAATTAAACAGTTTCATCATAATATGTATGCACCATTCTCCCCTGTATCTTAAAATTACCATAAGGGCTGAAGGGTCTAAGGTGGTATAGGACCATCTGAGCTTATTTCTGGGACCATCCATTTCCACTCAACTTGTCTTCTTTGTCCGTAGACTGTTTCACAGTCATGTAAAACAAAAGGAAATGAGATTTCATGGTTTAAAAAATGAGAAATCACAAAGCACCATATTAGACATAAATTAGCATTATGAACCCAATTTATCTCACTGTGATAATGTCTTGTGTGCTCCCTCCTCCTCTGGAAAAGGTTTCTGTTTGTACCGGTTATTACCTCCTTCTCTCAGTGGAATTCGTTTTCCAGTAAGTGGTAGAGAATCCGCCTGCAATGCAGGAGACATGGGTTCAACCCTTAGGTCAGGAAGATCCCCTCAGAAGGAAATGGTAACCTGCTCCAGTATTCTTGCCTGGGGAATCCCATGGACAAAGAATCCTGGCGGATTACAGTCCATGGGATCACAAAGAGTTGGACACGACTTAGCAACTGAACAGCAACAAAAAACAGCAGCATAGCCTGTAATAATTACAGGCCAGCACTGTCTTCACAAGCAGTGTGTAGGGTTTTTATTGTCCTTAAATCTTATCTAGATTAGGCATTTAAAATATTAAGTGCCCCAGTACAAAGTTAAATAAGGAAATACCAGCAGCGGCACAATCTCCGTCAGGAGTAAGGAAACGCAGCCACAATTTGATTCACTTACAGGACTACATTTCTGTAACGGTTCTTGTCAAACACAATAGATGGAACTAGAAGGGAAAAAAGGTCTAGGTTAGTCTGCCCTCTAGTGTAGTTTACTGGTTCCTGGAATAAACTGGAGGAACGTGTCCTGGAAGCCAATTAGAGCAGTTCTGTCAAGATGGCAAGTTGCCATCTTCGCCAGCACCAGACTGTCGCAGTTCCCTCCTCCCTGGGAGCTATGGACTTTTCTAGCATTAGGTCACGTTTCTAACCTAGTTTTCAAAAGAAACCCGTATGAGCCACGCCCTTTTGGACCTGCGCCTGCTTGAAGTCAGCGTTACATGGATATCTTTGACCGGGTTTTTGCCATTAGCTACCATTTCAGGAGAGCAGGGATGCAAATAAATAAAAAGACATTTCTGAGTTCAGACATGAGGGCTTTAGGATTGGCTTCTGGAATGGAGCTATTCAGTCTAAGCACTGTTATTACTGTGAGCTAGTCTCTTTGGGACAGTCTGAGCTGTCTACAAAATAAAGCACTCGGTCCCTGGCTGGCTCTCTGAACGTGAGCTTGCTGCAGTATGGATCCCAAGCTAGACTCCAGGGGCCATGTTAGCCGCACAGAAACATCTTTGTGTTCCCTGTTTTATATCTTCCCTCAATTTCTGCTTTAGAGTTGGGAACAAAAATGCCTTGGGGGAGAGATTTTTGAAAAAATCTGTAGTGTATACTCTACCACATAAACACTCCCCTCCTTTTTTTTTTAAAAAAGAAAGTCTAATTCTTGTAATTGGTGTACTAGGGTAGGTGAAAGCTTTCCTGTGACACATCAATTTCTAAATGATTTCAAACAAATAAATACAATGTCAAGTTACCCTTTTAAAAACAATTTCAAGGCCCCATGTACCTATTTACCAGGAAAACCTGAATTAACTAGTTGATCACAATCTACCCTGTACTTCCTTGCTCTTTCCACATTCTCTTAGTTCATCTCCCAAAGATATTTAGCTAAGTAGCAATATTTTGTTTCCAGACACCTCCAAATCACTACCAATTTCAGGAAATAGCAGTTCCTAACTTCCACAAATAAAAGCAATAAGAAAATACTTTTTATATGTAAATGATATATACACACACAAACAAATATTCTGAAGTCTACAAAATGTAAGAATATTCTTCTGTTTATATTTCTGTTATCATAGCTAAGAGTTCTGGTGGGCTAGTGATGAACCAGTGGGCCACCAAGCCCCCAGTGATTGCACTATGATTACGGATATCTCATTGACATCAGGGCTTCCTTAAGCCATCACGTTTCACTTCACAGTAGAAGTGAAAAGACAACTTTGATCTATTTTCTAATTGTTCATCTTTGACAGTAAGTTAACCATAGGATCTCAGGCCCTAGCATTACTTTTTTTGGTAAATTCTACATTTTCTTACATTTAGTATTTTTACATTTAACATTTATATTTTTTATGTTTAATATGTAGGCCTTTTACATGTCTTACATATAATTGTCACCAGCCTATGTACACTAACCTAGGTATTTTAAAACAACTGTGGACAGTAAATACCTAATAGCTATAAATCCTAAGAATTACTTTTACTGGAGTATAGTTGCTTACAGTGTTGTGTTAGTTTCCGCTGTATGACAACGTGAATCAGCTATACGCATCACATATGCCCTGCCTCTTGAACCTCCCTCCTAGCTGCCCCCCATCCCACCCCCCAGGTCATCGCAGACAGCCAAGCTGAGCTCCCTGTGCAATAGAGCAGCTTCCCACTAGCTGTCTATTTTACACACGGTACTGATATGACAATTCCAATCTCCCAATCATCCCTCCCCTTCCACACCCACCTTGTGTCCACACTTCCATCCTCTATGTCTGCATCTTATTCTTGCCCTGCAAATAGGTGTATCTGTACCCTTTCTTAGATTCCACATATATGTGTTCATGTATTTTTCCCTCTCAGTGGAGTTTAATGAAAAAGGAGAGGCAATGTGAAAAACAGACAGAGTGCTAAGAATCAAGAGAGACCTGAATTCTAACTGTGTTCCTGTCAACAGTTAACCTGTTCACTTGAGTGGTCACTTCACTATTCTACAGTCTTCCTCTTCTCCTCTGTGAGAGGTGGGCCGGACCCAGGGAAAATGAAGGTATCTGAACTTTCATCACCAAACTGCCTGTTCTAATCACATCTGTGTTCTAAACACATCCACATCTGTGTTTCAATGTGTTTCAGACAAAAAATATAACAGATCTGAGTTTACCAATCCAGGGATAGTGTTATCCAAATACCATATTCTCACTGAGGCAGGTTCTCAATCTGTCCCACACCCATGGCATGTTTGCCATTTGCTGTGCTGATTTTCCGTCTTTTTTTCCCTTTGCCCACGTCTCTGAAAGACATTATGAGCTTAATCATTGTCATAAAGGGAAGATGAAAGATTGAAGGCTCTCTGATTAGCATTTTGCATATTTTTTTTCTTAGAATTTCAAGAGCATATAAAACTCACTCACTCCCTATCAGCATTTCCCCTTGCCCCTTTAGTGGGCTGACATGTGATTTTCAAGTCATTTTCGGAAATCTGAAACCTGTTAGAGATCACAGATGCCAAGATCGGCATGATTGCTATAGTTTTGGCAGAATATGCTTTCTTAAGACAACAAAGGCAGTAAAAAAAAAAAAGAAAGAAAGAAAGAAAGAAAGCTGTTTTTCTCCTTCTCTATTCTTTTCCAAATGAAGAAAAAATAATTGTGGATGCATGGCATTTAATAAGATTTTTAGACCGTCTTGGTTTAGACTGGTTTTGTTCTCAGTTTTTACTCGAAATAGCATTTAGGCTTTTCATCTTGAGAACTGCAAGCTTATTCCTGTTACCAGCTTCCACTTAAGAACAAGCTTCATATTTTCTTTAATGTCTGTGAATCTCTTTAATAAAGCTAACCATGTAAGTGCCAGTAGTTGGCAGCAGTAAAACTATGTTTCTGCCAATATGAACAAGTATATGACTAATTTGAACCCTAACCTTGGCCAAGCCTCCTAGTCTTCATGCATTTAAGCTTCTAAAGAGGTCCCCCAAAATCTACAAATGTATAGTTTTGTAAATAAGCATAGTAGATGAGAAAAAAAAAAAGAGAGAGATATGACATCTGACTTCAGGTTTGGGGGAAAGGAAACATTTGAGGCCTTCAAGACTGGATGTAATTTTAAGGGATAGAATTGGGAGAGATGGAAGTGGAGAAGGAGTATTAAAGGTGAAGAGGTAAGAAAGGAATAGACATGGAAGAAAAGCCAGAGGCTCAGTTTTGTTACAATGTGTGCTAACACAGGAGAGGTGGTCTTGGAAAGTTGATCTATAGTTAGACTAGAGAGGATGTAGGAGTGGAAAGGGGTCTGCACTTTCTCAGTGAATGATGGAGGGTGCCCCAAAGGGAGAAACAGGGACCACCCAGACCCTTACCAGGTTTGGGACACCATCCAGGTTGGCAACAGTAGTCCCAGCCAGCTCCAGGAACCAGAGGTGGGGAATCTATGGTGTGGGACCCAGAAGAGGGGCCTGGTGGCCCAGGACTAAGGGCAGAGCCTTGGGGGACACCGCAGGGAAGAAGCGGGGAGTTCTGAAGGCAGCCTACAAAGTGGAGGAGGCGGCACTGAAGACGGCATTGGCATTCTAAGCCTGAGGACTAAGTCATCTTTTGCATCATGTGCCGGGCCCTGCCCTGCCCTTCTTAACATTGTTTTAGACCATTTTCTGGAGAAGGAAATGGCACCCCACTCCAGTACTCTTGCCTGGAAAATGGTATGGAAGGAGGAACCTGGTAGGCTGCAGTCCATGGGGTCACACAGAGTCAGACACGACTGAAGCGACTTGGCAGCAGCAGCAGGCCATTTTCACCTCTGAGAACTTTCAGTGAAACGAAATCAAATACATGTGACTGTGGCAAATTATTTAACCTTTCTGTGCCTCCATATTTTTTTTTAAAAAATCTGTAAAACAGGATGTTTATTTGTAAAACAGGATAATGTTTTATCTGTAAAATGGGATAATGCTTATTACATGTTTATGAAAAGCATCGAGTTACTCTTTGTAAATCAGAACAGTACCTGGCACAGAGTCAGAGCTATTTAAGTGGCTGTTAAATACATAATGTCTTACTTTTTCAGAATCCTCCTTCATATATAAACAGCACAAACAGGAGAGCTGAAGAATCTCACAGGTGACCACACCATTAAAGCCCCAAAGGCAACCAAACTACCTTATCCTTCTAGAAGCTCCTCTTGCTTCCCTTGGGAAAGGAGACAAGGGGAAATGGAATTTCACCCTGCCTTTCATATGAAGTCTTGATGTAAATTTGCATCACCTCTAATTCAAATTTTAGCTGATAGCCAAATTCAGAAGCAGACTGTTTCTTCCCTTCCAAGGCTTTCTGCCGTTACAACTCACATCTCAAGATTTGCTGTGCTGTTTGTGTCTGCAGTGGGACACGGTAAGCTAAGACTTCTTCCCCCAAGCCCCACCACAGCACTGACCCCATTTCACCCCTTCTATGTCGGTCTGCCCTTGTTAGATGGGGAGTTCCTTGCAATCTGGGGCTGTGTCATTTTCATCTTTCTATTCCTCAGCAGCGGTCAGCATGGGGTTTATACCAAGCACATAGTTGACAGTTCTTTCCTAGGCAACACTGATAGAAAAAGCATACAAATGACATGTGTGTGTACAAACACTTTCAAGGAGATGAACAACAAGTTTTCTTGTAAAAACCAGAAACAGTCTGTGTGAGAGTATCTGGCTGGGCCCTTCATGGGTGACACCAACTGAATCACCTGTTTTGTCTGAAGACTAAACTTTTAACCCCAGCCCAACATCATAGCCCAATGGAATGATGTAAATGAAGCCATGTGGTCGAGCAGGCCTAACAAATAGCAGTCTCATTTCTCCTGTTGCTTTAAACTCTTGAAGTTTCACATGACTGCAGACTGTTAGAATTACTTGGAATCTGTTTCCAAAGCCTTGCCTCTGCCCTTTTTGGAAATAAGTCCCATCCAGCTGCAATTCCTGCCACATCACAGTATAGATGAAACACATGCAACTTTGTTTTCTATTAACATAAAAAATCGGAGTCCTGGATCCCGAGCCAGCATCTGTAATATCACAGGGAGTTAAAGCAGAAAAGACTTCGGAAATCAGCTGATACAGTTCCTTACTTTTCCTGACAAAGGTCTATAAACAGGTGGGGAAGGTGGGGGAAGATAGCTGACCTACTTATCCATAGGGCTCAGTAGGTCACATTGCAAGGAATATGTAGATGATTGAGGAAATGAATTTTTAGTTCAGATACTATATAAGGGATTTTCATCCAGGAATCAAAGTGTTAATATTAAGCTTTGTGGATTGTTGTTAAAATCCCCACCCCACTTTTTCTTTAAAAAAAAAAAAAATTGATTTTTGCTATCTCATTCTCTCCTGGTCTTCCTCCAAATCTTTGGCTTCTCTTTCTAAACCTGTATCCTTTTCCTTCTAGCGTCCTATAAATGTTGATGATCTCCAGGGATCATACTGATATCTTTTTCTCTTCCTCATCCAACTCCCTCTTCTCGTGTGAGCCCAGCCACTCCCATGGCTTCAATGACCACTCTACTTTGATGTTTCCTAAAAGTCAATTTCCAGCCCAGCACTAGCTTCCTGAGCCACACATTATGCATTGAAGAATACCTATACTTGACTATCTTTCAAAAATGTCACATTCAGGGTACAATGAAAAGATCTTCACATGGCATGGAATATGCTAGTAATTTGACCCCGGCTGCTCCCTGGGCTCCTGTTTCACCTCGTTTCCTGCTCATCTTCCCCCAGCCATTCATAAGAAACCAACGTGCATATCTTAACCAAGCATTTGAACTTGAACTCATTCCTTAGTATCTGTGTCCCTTCTGCCTGGAAGCCTCCTATGCCTGGTTAACCACCTCTCAACTTCCACGTGCAGCTCAGAGCTCATCTCCCCCGATATCCCCCTGCCTCCCAAATCTGTGTCAGTGCCTCTCTAATGTCTCACATGTTGTCCTCGACCAGCTCTGCTGTATCACTTAGCCCAGTTCTATATTTGTTAGGGAGTGCACTTCCCATTAGAAACAACTTATTGAACTTTGTGTCTGCAGTGCTGACAGAGCTTAGATCCATTCCTGGCACATGGCAGGTTTTCAATTGTTGGCCGTCAAGTTAACAGAATGAAAGATGAATCTAAAAAGAAACCCAGACCCTTTTAAGCCAGGTTATTATTATTTTTACAACATTTTATTTTGACATAATTTACAGCTTACAGGAAAGTTGTAACATACTATTACAAAGAACTTCCATAGATCTCTTACCCAAATTCACAGATTGTTTATATTGCTTTATGATTCTCTCCATGTGTAACCATACTACTTCTAAACCATTTGGGAGTAGTTTGAAAACATCTTGCCCCTTTACCTCTAAATACTTTAATATGTATTTTCTCAAAGCAAAGATATTCTCTTATATAATCTAGTGAGGTTATCAAAATCAGGAATTTTAATGTTCAAATAACACTGTTATCTAAGTCATAGTCCATTTTCAAATTGTGCCCATAATGTCATTTGTTTATAGCTATTTTATAGCTACTATCTTGCCAATATTGTCTTTTATAGCTTTTTTTTTTTTTTCCCTGATCCAATCCAAAAGCAACACATTTTACTATTATTTCTCCATCTCTTCTAATCTGGGGAGTTCTAGTGTCTGGGCCTTTCGTTTTGTTTTTGACCTTGACATTTTTGATGAATACATCCTAGTTTTTGTAATAGACTGTCCTTTAATCTGGGTTTTTCTGGTATTGCCTAATGATTAGATTTGGGTTATGCAGTTTTGCAAAGAAGTGTTGCTACGTCTTCTCAGAAGATGCTATCAGTATCTTCTGTCCCAGGATTGACCGTGGTAGCTTTGATCACTTAGTTCAGGTGGAGTCTGTCAGTTTTCTCCACTCTGAAGTTACTATTTTTCCCTTTATAATTAAGAACGATTAGGAGGGCTGGGACACTTTGAGGCTACATTAATATCCTGTCTGTTTTAAAACTTTAACTATCAATTTTACTTCCCATTGATGATTTTCTAATAGCACCATCCTGCCTTTACTTGCATGACGTTTAGCTATAAAGAAGAATGTTCTGTCCACTCCTCCTATTGAGGTGTTTTTTCCCATTAATTTATTTGTAACAGTGTTGATTGGTTGACTCTGGCTTTATGCAGTAAGGTGTAATCCACTGTATCATGACTTATTGTGATGTTCAAGTTGTCCCTGACCTGCTCAATGGGAGTCCCTTCCTTTGGACTGGTCCTTTTGTCCCTTGAACATCCCCTCAGTATTCTCCGCACACTCCTTCACTGTCAACTACAAGAAGATTTTCTAGAGGAAGCTATTTTCCCTTGTGTAACTTGGGAATTAACCAGTTTTTTTGGTTATCAAAAATAATCTTTATTGAAGCATAATTTATATACATTCATATATACAATATACACATGTATACATATATACAACTGCATTCAGTAATTTTGACTATATGGTCCAGTTGCCATAACCATAACCCTGTCATCACCTCAAACTTCCCTCTGCCTCATTGCTCTTAGTCTTCTCCTCTTCTCAGTACCTGGTACCAACAGATCTGCTTTCTCACTGTAGATTCATCATTTATTGACTTTTAGGTAAACAGTATCATACAGTGCCCACTATTTATATCTAGCTTTTTTCACTCAGCAAAATGCTTTTGAGATTTATCCATGGTGTTTTTTGCACCACCTGTCAGTCACCTAGGTCACAAAACTTTCTACTTTTTTCTAAAGGTGTTGTATTTATCACTGTTATGTTTATAACCATGATAGATTAAATTAATAATTATACATGGCATTAGGATCTTTTCCTTCCATTTAATTTCCAACTGTTCCAATACCATTTATTGAAAAGATTATTCTTTCTCCATTAAATTATCTTAGCAATTTTGTCAACAATCATCCAAATATGTCTATATCTGTACCTGGACTCTCTATTTTGTCCCATATTGCCTTTGTCTCATTTTTTAAAATCAGTAATTCCATCCTCTTAAGGTGAGTTAGAAAATACTCTATAGCTGGAAGAATTCACCAGTGAAATCATTTGAGCTTGGGGATATTTTGATTGGGAAGTTTTGAACTATGACATCAATTTATTTATTGATTATAGGACTATTTAGGCTATTTATTGCTTTTACGTAAGCTCTGACGATTAGTATATTTTTAAAAATTATTTCTTTCCTTCTAAGTTGTCACATTTATTGACATAAGTTTTTTCAAGTATTCATTTATTATCCTTTTAATTAAATTTATAGAATCATTAGTGATGTTCTCTTCTCATTCTTGATACAGGTAATTTGTGTCTTCTAAATTTTTTCAATCTGTATAGAAATGAATCAAGTTTATTAATTTTATTGACTTTGCAAAGAACCAGCTTTTCATGGTTTCTACTTCAATTAATCAATTCTTTATTACTTCCATCCTTCTGCTTATTTTACATTTAATTTACTCTTTAGTTTCTAGAAGTGGAATCTTAAATCAATTTTGTTTTTCCTTTTCTAATAAAATTATTTAATCCTATAAATCCCTTTCTAAATACTTCTCTAGCTCTATCCCACAAATTTTGATACACTGGCCTTTTATTGTTAGTTATAAATTCTGTGTGACTGACTTTCAACCCATGAGTTGTTTAGAAATGTTTTGCTTAATTTCCAAATATTTGGGGATTTTTTCATACATTTTTTCTGCTAGCAATTTCTACTAAATTCCACTGTAGTTACAGAATATACTCTGTACAATTTAAATCCTCTTCAATTTGTTGAGATTTGGTTTATGAATCAGCATATGATCTATCTTGATGAATGTTCCATGTGTACTAGAAAATAATCTGTGTTTTTCTTTTTCAGGGTGGAGTATTCCATAAATGACCGGTCAAATTGTTTCAGAGTTTTGTTCAAGTCTTCCATTGCCTGACTTAATTTTTCTTGTTTTATGAAATCACTTAGAAAAGAATGTTGAATTTCAACTATAATTAGGATCTATTTGTGTTTTCAGTAGTTTCAGATTCTGTTCATGAAATTTAATGTTCTTTCATTATGTGTACATAAATTTAAGATTGTTATTTCTTCCTGATGTACTGACCTGTTTGTTATTTTGAAATGTCCCCATTTATCCTTGGTAATATTTCCTGTTCTGAAGTGTATTGTCTAATACTGACATGGCCGTCTTTCTGTGATACTTCCATATGCACTATAGTTAGTTGGCTTGCTCCCCAAAATTTAGCTTCCATTTGTCATCATACAGCTGATCCCTGTTACCCACTTGCCCCCACCCCACTCTGCCACTCTCTCCTCTCTAGCAACACTACCCTGTTCCATCTGCATGTTATACCGTATTTTCTTCATCCATTGATGGCCACTAAGGTTGTTTCCACATCTTGGCTACTTTAATTTGTCTCCATTTCTGAAAGAAATTTTTTTGTTGGTATAAAATTCAAGGTTGAAATAGTTTATAAAGGCTGTTCCATTATCTTCTCACCTGTACATTTTCTGAAAAGAAGCCCTGTGATTCTTCTATGTAATTCATTATTGGATTTATTTGACTTGGTTATCAAGAATAGTCATGGAGAATGGCTCAGAAATGGATGATGGCTTCATTTCTGAAATAACATAGTAAATTTAGGAGTGAGTGGAAATTGGCTTATGAGGCTAGAGGCAGTGGAGTGGTTGAGATATACAATGAGTTCTTTCAGCTGCAGCTTCAAACCTTAAAAATTCTCTCCCTAAGGACCAGTCTTTTCATTTAGTAACAGACTATACATATATATGATAAGAATAAGCTATATGTGATACCAAGAAAAACAACTTATGTTGATGCTTCCAAACAGACACTGGAGAATTACTAAAGAAAGAAAAAAAGGCTAAAAATGAAAAGCAAAGCTAATTTTTATAATTGTGAGAATTACTTATATACAATAATTTCTATGCATGTATATGCATCAAATTAATAGTTTTGAAAATTCAGTTTGCAGTCAGCTCTTTTCATGACTGCTTATCCTTCCACTGCCTACATTCTAATGTTTTATATTTCATACAAACATTAAAACAATATGGGAAAAGAATGTGTCTGCCTTCAAAAAAACAGTTTGGTGAATATAATGGCTCTTCTTTTGTGATAAATATGTTTTTGCCAGTAGCCATTCTCACTAAAGTAGTTTAAATCCAGGTGGCTTGAGGCGATGGTCCTCAGACTTCAATGTATGTAACAATTACCTGGAGAATTTGTGTTAAATGCAGATTTCCTGCCCCTTGCCAAACATGCTGATTCGGTAAGAGTAAAACCCAAGAGCAAGTGGCACATGTACCCTTCTGAAGACTATTTTACAGGTAATCTGGAGAATATACTTTGAGAAACACTTTTGAGTTTGAACTCATAAAAGAGTATATGCAGAGATTCAAGGGATAAGCTTTTTTTTTTTTTTTTTCCCCATTCATTTCTTTCCTCTAAAAGGAATTTGAAAGCAGGATTTGAGGAAAATATTTAAGTAAAGTTTAGTTTTGTCATCTTTTTTCATCTTTTACTCAGAGTAGTGTTGCAGATGATTGTTTATACCAGCGACTGGATGAAGTATCAGACTTTTTATGTACATTATCTTTGAGGCAGGTAATGTCTCATTTTTGCCAATTACAACCAAGAAATGTGAAGTGACTTGTCCAAGGTTACACAGCTAATAAATGTGAGAGCTGGAATTCAACTTGGGGCTGTGTAATCTAAACCCCATGTCCTTTCTGCAGCCTCTGCCTATCCCTCCTCATCCTTCCTCTGTGCTGTTTCCAGAGACTGCAAGCTTAGGAGTAAATAAAATATCTAGAAAGTTTCTTATTCTTATCTTGGAAAATGTATATTATTGAAATAAATGAAACCAAGAAAAATAAATGTTCCAAAGAAAAACAGCCACAAGGAAAGAAAGCTTTATAAAACTGACCAGAATATTGTGATTAATACTTTTCTACCCATACTTATTAACTGGTTTGATCTTCTTGCTGCCCAAGGGACTTTCAAGAGTCTTCTCTAGCACCACAATTCAAAATCATCAATTCTTTGGTGCTCAGGCTTCTTTATGGTCCAACCCTAACATCCATACATGACTACTAGAAAAACCACAACTTTAACTATATTGACTTCTGTTGGTAAAGTGATGCAAACCAGTTAATATTAAAGGAAATAAACCCTGAATATTCATTGGAAGGTCTGACACTGAAGCTGAAGCTCCAATACTTTGGCCACCTGATGAGAAGAGCCACTGGGACAGATCCTGATGCTGGGAAAGATTGAGGGCAGGAGGAGAAGGAGGTGACAGAGGGTGAGTTGGTTGGATGGCATCACTGACTCAGTGGACATGAGTTTGAGCAAATGCTGGGAGAAGTGACGACATGGAAGCCTGGAGTGCTACAGTCTTTGGGGTCGCAAAGAGTCAGACGCAGCTTAGTGACTGAACAACAACAACCCATACATATTACTCCATATTGATGTTTCCTGTACAACATACCTTTTTTTTCCCCACTAGAAAGTGAGTTTCTCTAGTTCAAAGTACATGTCTTATTTATCTCTGTGACTAGCTACTGCTGACAAGTTACATTGACAAGTTGCCTTGTGGTAGATGACAATAGTGACAAGAAATGTCTCTATAAATGTCACTATTTGTTCATTACGACTTAGCGAACATATTCTGTAAATGATATTCCAAAACACCAAATTTTTTCTTCCAAATTGAAGTATCAGGAAATGTTTTGCTTTGCCTCAGAAATTTGTATGCTCCCTTCTTATGGACAGTATGAATCATATAACTTTAAGAACTTATTTTTAGTATTGCTTTGGTTTCCAGGAATTCAAGAGCCAAATTTGTGGCTCAGCTAAATTATTTCTGTTCTAAATTACCACTGATTTTGGCCTTATAATCAAATTTATATATTCCCATTTTATTCTTTATTTACTACTCAAATCTTTGTATTCTTATAGGTTATTTCAAATATTTTGTGAAACAAATTATAAATGAAGTCCCAGTGCCTAGCTCTGTTACTTGAATATACCAGCTTTTCTAACAGATAACCTTTCAAATCTTAATACAGTATAATCATATTTTTCATATTAATTTCCTTGGCTTAATAGCTTTCCACATGGTTATTCAGGGTCCAGGCTCTTTTTGCCTTCTGGACCCTCCCCTCCCTCCTCCAGGATTTTAGAGACATTGGGATTCAACCAGTATAGGATGATGAGACTGGAAGAAGGTACCTCCACTTCATTCATATTTTATTGTTAAGAACTGGAAGCTAGTTTCCATCTATGCCAAGTGTGCTAGAAATCTAAGAGCTGGAAATAATGAATGTGGAGCAGCCTTCCAGCACCTACCTGTATTCAAAGAAGGCAGAACACAAGTCTGTGCTGATCACTCAACTAACCCCACTCTCAACTTAAAAGATGTTCCAAGATATTTGTTGGATTATTTAATGTGATACTTCCATACTTAGAAAACCCTTATTTGGCGAAAAAGCTATTCTGTGTATATGTTCCCCATGGACCTTGCATTATTTACATGTAATCAACATGTATTAATATATAATACTTACATGGTCATGCCTATGAATCAAGTGTCTTACACAAAACATACTATAAGTCCAGTATTTTGTGTGACCTCAAACTGCCAATCAAAGTTTCTTGGTCATGGTCATGTAAGCCAACAGAAGGTGTTTGTTAATGACTGGCCTCCAGTTGCTTAATGGAGAACTATGGCCATTAGGATGAGCAGATGGCTGGATGAGGTGAGGGAGGCTGGACTACATGGACCATGAACACAGTTGTCAGAGTGGTAACAGGAGGTCTACAAAAGGCATCTCAGTTCCTTCTAATCTTGCAAACTAACACAGTGGGGCAGAAGACCTGAAGCTGATCATCAAAGTCAGACCAAAAAGCATCAAATTATGACATGAGAAAGACCAACAGTCCTTGAGTTGTTCTCACCAGGGCTGCAACAACAGCAAAGTTAATTCCCCAAAATGTCAGACCTTTATATTTTAGATCAGGTTCTGCGTATCCAGAAAAACAAGCTTTTCTAACTGTGTTATCAGGATCCTCAACATTTCTTACACTTCCCTCAACACAGCCCTCTTCTCACACTAGGTCCTGCTTTTTCTTAAAAGTTATAGTGGTTTAAAAGGAAGAAAAAACTATCAAAATAGCACATCCTCCTTTGGTTCCTTCAGTATTCCTTTAGAAACTTAGAAACTGTATCTTATCTGGGTTTATTTCACAACTGTTGCTCTCAAGTCTCTGCCCCTATCCAAGGAGAAATACATAGAACTTTCTTTGAGAGTGTTCTCCAGTTATGACTGATATTAATATAATCATGATTTCACCTGCACTGGATATGATTTCATAGCTCACAAAACAGTTGCACATATTAGTGACATATTATTTCACTATAGCCTTACAATAATCTTATAAAATAGGATGATTTCCATTTTAACAGATGAGGAAACTGGGTTAGTTTGCCCAAACACATTGTAAGTAATAGAATGACCATACATCTCAGTTTCCCCAAGACAGTCTTATTTTATGCCTGTCATCCTAGTATATTAACAGCAGCCCCTCTCACTCTCAAAGCATCCCAGTCTTGACAACAGTCAATTATCGTCAGTGGTGAATTCAGGACTGGGTCATAGTTGCTTTGACACCAAGATCATGGTATAGTGCTCATTTCACAACATCAAGTTGTTTCCAATTATAATCAAACATCATCATCAAGGGAGTGGGGATCACAACACTCCCTCTCTTCTGGGTTACTAGAAATTTATAGAGCAGAATGTATAGTCAGAGAAGTATAGAACCATGATTCTCCCTTTCTAAGAACTGGGTAAAAGTAAACAAATTGGGATGAAGAAAGAAGGCTGTTCTTCCTTTAACCTCAAGGTAAGCTCCAACATTCATCCTGAGTTTGGAAATCATGTCAGTTCAGTTTACAACTAAATTGAAAGAAAATCCAGAGATTTTCCCCAGACTCATGGATCCATTGTTATTATTCAACCCAGGTCTTTTTCTGCAGAGCTACGTCAACTGCTAGCCTCATATTACTTCTATCATCCACTGAGAAGATCCATTAGTGACACAGCTTCGTTGTTCCCGATACCTTTGGGTAAGGCCAGAGTGCAATGCATTTTCCTTTCCTCATTTAGTCATAGTACGCAATTTAATGTCAATTAATAACCAAGTCATTTGCTGCCTGGAGGGCTTCACTGGTGGCCCAGAAGGTAAAGAATATGCCTGCAATGAGGGAGACCCAGTTCAATCCCTGGGTCAGGATGATCCCCTGGAGAAGGGAATGGCAACCCACTCCAGGATTCTTGCCTGGAAAATCCCAGGTACAGAGGAGACTGGCAGACTACAGTGTAGTATAGGGTTGCAGAGAGTCAGACACAGCTGAGCAACTAACACTTTCACCTTCATTTGCTGCCATATGTAAGAAAGAACATAGCTACCTGAGAATAAATGTGAAAATCAGACTGTAATGGTCTGGAGGCTGAGCCCAGGGAGAGATGAGACAAGCAGAAGAACTGTCCTCTACCTTGCAACGTGTTTTCCTTTCATTTCTTTGTGCTCATCACTGGTTAAATGCCTCAGAGCCCAATTCCTTTCTCCATCTGCATACCTTCAGGAGGAAGTGGATCCCCATGAAGCAGGGAGAGAGAGCATCTTAAACAAATGGCAATAAAAAGCCATTTCACAAAGCCAGAACAGACTTCTGTCTGAAGCAAATGGCAGCCCAGCAGGTTTTTATGAAAAGTACCTTTGTTCCAATAGTTTTTCAAGAACAAAAATGTATCTTCACACTTTTGTCATTATATTTATGAACTGTAAATCTCATTTTATGGAAATACTCCAGGATTTCAAACTCCTAAATCAACTTGGTAAATCTCCAACCTCAGGAGTTCAATTCAAGGAGAACCCCTTCAAAGATACTGACATTTTATAGGGAACTTCAGGAAAAACAAACAATGAGAGTTTTCAATGTACATTTTTTTTGTTACCCTAAAGGCTTGTCATGGGAGACAGCTAACATGTAGACAGAATAAAGACTGCTGCTGAGATTGCATTTTCTGAGCCCCAGGTCAATATGACTTAAACAATAACAGTAAAATGGTCTCTCGGGAAATTTGGTCTGGGGCCCCTAACAAACCACCATTGTTTCCTTAGGGGACTATTTTACTTTTATATCAGGGTATCATGATGTTGGATCCACAAGTAAACTTTTGAAAGGGAGAAAAATGACTCTTTAGAAAATCCAATTGCGATTGCAAAGCACTTTATAAATATTGCAAGCTTGAGGTTTCACCTCTCTTACAATATTTCCCATTCTCTGCTGGACACAGTCCTATTATAGTGGTTGTATCTCCACAAACTGTATGCCAACCTCTACTAATGACGCCATTTCCACACACCCAGCCTCACCAATGTTTAGCCAGCTGGTAGCCCACGTCAGCCAACCCAAATATTTCATTGTTGGATGAAATAGTTTCACAGGCAACCGCAGGTCTTGGGCATGTGAGTTTTATTAAGGCTTATTCCACAGACTAGGACAAAACAGAACACAGAGCAGTTTGCCCTGAGTTGCTGAGTGAGACTCATTGCAAACAATTTCCACCCACTCACTGAACAATGTCCAAAAAATTATGGTCCTCACGGAATTTTGAGTTGTGGAGGTATGTAGAAATGCTTAGGGTCTCAAGAGCCATTCAAAATCATGTCTTTGTCTGGTAGTGGGAAGGCCTTAGTTCATTAAGTGCTTAACAGAGGTGGAGGCAAGTGTCTGTTAATCCCCGAAATAAAAAGGATACATAGAAACTATATAATGAAATGTCTTTCTTTCTCCAATGTACAGAGGTAGTGATGCCAAGAAGTAATGCTGTATTTCTGCAAGTCTATACCAAGCTTATTTAATGACACTGTCAGCAGGATGTCCTATACTCATTCCTACATGGATAATTTTATGTGCTCTTGAATGAAAGACTCCCCTTTCCTAGGCCACTATGGAAACACACTGCTTCCCACAGCTTATGCTTCTCCATGCTGTCATAACCACTTTGGGGAATGTCTTTATCAGCCACTAGAGACTCAGGGCTGGAAAAAGAATTCCCAGGATGTCCTTAGGTCTACTTACCAAGAGGGCTTCAATGTGTTCAGTGGCGTCACCAACACATTTAAAAAGTCAGACACTTTTCCCAATTCCTTTGGAAACGGAGTGAAGAATGTTATGAGGAAACTGGGCATAGACTCGGGCAATTCAGGCTCAAAAAGATCACAGACCGCAAGAAAATGAAACATCAGTGTTAGCCAAGAGGGGAACAGTCACAGCAAGGATGCTCAAATGATAAAACTGGTTAAGAAGAATCAATGAGGTATTGGCTACACAGAGGAACTGGGGGCAAGGGTCAACCATAGGAGACTGGTTCCCCCTGCTGCTACTGACCTGTGTGTGATGTGTCTGGGCAGCCTTAGCAGAGTTTAGCATCCCCCATACCCAGTCAAGGTGATGTCTCAGATTTGAAATCATCTATTAATGGGGACACAGTCTACTTTTCTTTGATTTATGTGTTTATGAATCTTGTCCCTTCATTCTAAATTATAATCACTTTAAGGTCACAAACTATTCAAAATATGGCCTTTGGACCCACATAAATACTGCATATGTTGAAGGAAACCGAAAGTGAAAGAAAGTAAAAGTTGCTCAGTCTTGTCCAACTCTTTGTGACCCCATGGACTGTAGCCTGCCAGGCTCCCCTGTCTATGGAATTTCCCAGGCAAGAATATTAGAGTGGGCTGTCATTCCCTTCTCTGGAGGATCTTTCTGCAGCAGGGATTGAACCTGGGTCTCCTGCATTGAGGGCAGATTCTTTACCATCTGAGCCACCAGGGAAATCCTACCCCAAGGATTAAGTTCCATGAGGGCAGATGTCCTGAGAGATTTTCTGCTCACTGTTCAATACCAAATACCTGGCATAGAATGTTTAGTGCACTTTTTTTGGGAATATGCAAGAAACTCCAATACTTTGGCCACCTGATACGAAACACTGACTCATTTGCAAAGACCCTGAGGGGAGGACAGTGGATGAGATGGCTGCATGTCATCACCGACTCAATGGACATGAGTTTGGGTAAACTCTGGGAGTTGGTGATGGACAGGGAGGCCTGGCATGCTACGGTCCACAGGGTTGCAGGGTCGAACACGACTGAGCTACTGAACTTAACTGAACTGAAGATTTTTCAAATGAATTCATGACTATTAATGTATATTTGACCACATTTATATACTTCTACCTGTGTTTTAACGAATTAATACATGCGTATCCATTTTCCCATTTAGTAATGGGAACCTCTCTTCTAGAACTGATTCAGCAATTTTTCCTTTATTGTATAACAACCATATAAAAATGCTACACATGTGTTCCATCTTTTTTCATCCCCTTCATCTTGCTTTCTCTTTCTTTTGATGGCCAGTCTCTTTAAAAATTCACATAGGAAAGAATTTTGGCTAGACAAATTTTAAAAAGTCCAATACCTTATGAGGACAGTTGTGGGGTTTTTATAAAGAAAAATTTGTAAAATTTTAATTATTTATTTTGCTATTGTTCAGTCACTGTCATGTCTGAGTCTTTGTTGCCTGAAGGACTGCAGCACTCTAGGCTTCCCTGTCCTTCACCATCTCCTGGGGCTTGCTCAAACTCATGTCCATTGAGTCAGTGATGGCATCCAACCATCTCATCCTGTCAACCCCTTCTTCTCCTGCCTTCAATCCTTCCCAGCATCAGGGTCTTTTCCAATGAGTCAACTCTTCACATCAGGTGGCCAAGTATTAGAGCTTCAGCTTCAGCATCAGTCCTTCCAATGAATATTCAGGGTTGATATTCTTTAGTATTGACTGGTTTGATCTCTTGCTGTCCAAGTGACTCTCAAGAGTCTTCTCCAGCACCACAATCTGAAAGCGTATTTCAACATAATTATAGATTCACCTGCAGTTCTAATGGTAGAGAGATCCTCTGTACACTATTCCTAGTCCCTCCTACCCCATCACCATAAGACCACCACCTTGCAAAACTACAGTACAGTATCAGAACTGGATATTGGCACTGATAACACAATATTCTGAACATTTCCGTCAATTCCTCCTATGGTACTTTCACAGCCACATCCTCTTCCCTCAAGCCCCACTCCCTCCGTAAACTCTGGCAACCACTGATTTGTTTTCCATGTCTATGTTCTGTGCTTTCATTCCTGCTATATAAGCAGAACTATACAAAGTGTAAATATTTTGAAGGTGGGCTTTTTCACAGTATAATTCTCTGAATATCCACCCAGGTTACTTCTTGTATCAACAGTTTGATCTGAGTTCTCTTACTGACCAGTATTCCATGGTATATATCTGCCACAGCTTACCTATCTATTCAGCCACTGAAGGACATCCGAGTTGTTTCAGTTCAGGGCTGTTATGAATAAGCTGGTGTAAACACTTGTGTACAGGTTTTTGTGTGAATGTAAGTCTTTATTTCTCTGGTATAAATATCCAACAGGGCAAAGGACAACTATCGGACTGGATGGTAGTTGCACGTTTATTTAGCAATTGCCACATTGTTATTCTGAATGGCTGTATCATTTTACTTTCTCATCAGCAATGTACAAATGATTCAGTTTCTCCACATTCTTGCCAGCTTGTAGAATTATCAGTATTTATTTTAGCCGCTCTTATAGATGCATAGAGAGAGCTTACTGGTTTCTTTTTAAATTAGTAAAGACTTTTTAAAAAGCAGTTTTAGGTTTACAGCAAAATTAAGTGCAACATCTGGCATTCCCGCACGCCCACTCTCCCTACATATACACAGCTTCCTCCGTTAGTAGCATCCCACATCACACTGGTGTATTTGTTGTTACTGAAGATCCTACACGGAAAACAGCATTATTACCTGAACACCTGAACAACTCTTACTGTTGTACATTCTATGGTATTGACAAATGTATAATGACATGTATCCACTACTATAGAATCGTACAAAATAATTTCACTGCCATAAAAATCCTCTGTGCCCCACCTTTTCACTCCTTTTTTTCTCTAACCCTTGGCAACCAATAATCTTCTTACTGCCTCCACAGTTTTGCCTCTTCTAGAGTGGCATACAATTGGAATTATGGTGTATGTAGCCTTTTCCGTTTGGCTTCTTTCACTTAGAAATATACAATTTAATTTCCTCCATGTCTTTATATGGCTTGATAGTCTTTTTTAGTGCTGAGGAATATTCTGTTATCTAGATGTACCCAGTTTATTTATCCACTCACCTACTGAAGGATTTCTTGCTTGCTTCCAAGTTTTGGCAATTATGAATAAAGTTGCTATGAATATTTATGTGAGGTTTTTGTGTGGACATAAGTTTTTAATGCATTTTGGAAAATACCAGTGAGTGAGATTGCTAGATGTTATGGTAAGAAACGGCCCATTGTCTTCCAAAGCGGCTATATACCATTTTGCATTTCCATCAGCAATGATGAGGGTTCCTGTTGTTTCACATCTTCACCAGCATTTGTTTGTCATTGGTTTGGATTTGGGCCATTCTAATAGGTATGTAGTGGTATCTCATTATTATTTTAATTTGAATTTCCTTATGATATATGACATGGAGCATCTTTTCATATGCTTAATTGCCATCTACATAGCTCCTCTGGTGAGGTGTCTGTTAAGGGGTTTTGCCCCTTTATTTAAACCTGTTTGTCTATTTTCTTATTGTTGAATTTAAAGAGTTTTAGGTACACTATAGTGGATAAAAATCCTTCATCAGGTATGTCTCTTGAAAATATTTTTCCCCAGTCTGCGGCTTATTTTCTCATTTCCTGACACTGTCTTTAACAGAGCAGACTTTAATTTGTTAAATCTAGCTTATCAATTCTTTCTTTCATGGATCATGTTTTTGGTAACATGTCATTGGGTGTGTGTGTGCTCAGTTGCTACAATTGTGTCCAACTCTGTGATTCCATGGACTGTAGCCTCTAGGCTCCTCTGTGCATGGGCTTCTCCAGGCAAGAATACTGGAGTGGGTTGCCATGCCCTCCTTCAAGGAATCTTCCCGACCCAGGGATTGAACTCACGTCTCCTGTGTTGCAAGTAAATTCCTTACCCACTGAGCCAGCAGGGAAGCCCAAAATGCCATTGCCATATGCCATATCATCTAGCTTTTCTCCTATATTATCCTCTGGGAGTTTTATACATTCCGATAAAACCCCAGCAGTTTGTATACTCTGGTAGCACAGTTTCTCCTGAGGATAGGACTTGTTAAGAACAGAATACTCTGGCTATTACAAAATGATGACTTTTCCCCTTTTCCTGCCAGGAACATGAAGAGATCTTTCTCTGGTATTCTCTGGAAAAACATGGTGGTAGAGTTCCTGGAAGTAAAACGCACAGAAGTGCCGGAGCCCTCCTCTAACTGTGTCACCCGGGAGTTCGTAACTCTCACTCTTGTCCACACAGAGCTCCAGCAATTTGTGAATTACAGTTCAGGTTTTCCTACATGGGAACTGATTCCCAGGCAGATTTCTGCTCATGGATACCTGTGTCAATAAGTTCCTCTCTGTATCTGCCTGTCTGTCTCTCCAGTATTGGGGGCTGCAGTTTTCCCTGTGATCTCACTTCTCTGGCAGATCTAACAGGACTTGCTGATTTTTCAGTTTGTTCAACTTTTTACCTTTTGTTAGGAGGAAAAGACTTCTAAGCTCCTTTTATGCCACATCAAAAACCAGAAGTCTCTCATTGTGGATTTAATTTGCATTTTCCTAATGGCTAATGAGAAGACTCTTAAGAGTCCCTTGGACAGCAAGGAGAGCAAAACAGTCAATCGTAGAGGAAACCAACCCTAAATATTCATTGAAAGGACTGATACTAAAGCTGAAGCTTCAATACTTTGGCCACCTGATGCAAAGAGCCTGCTCATTAGAAAATATCCTGATGCTGGGAAAGATTGAAGGCAAAAGGAAAAGGGGGCAGCAGAGGATGAGATAGTTAGATAGTATCATAGACTCAATGGACGTGAATTTAAGCAAACTCCAGGAGATAGTGGAGGACAGAGGAGCCTGGCACACTATAGTCCATGAGGTCTCAAAGAGTTGGACATGACTTACTGAGTGCACAACAGTGATGCTGAGCATCTTTTCATGTGCTCAGGTCATTTTAAAACACATTAACTTTTAATGACAACTAACCTTTCTAACTCAAAAGAATAACTTCATTCTCAAAAAATTTTCACCTAAAGAGATTAGACCACTCAGATCTATAGTCATGTGTCTGCTGGAAAGACAACCCATGCCATTTACTCACTCAATACTTCTTGTCAGCAAGAATGACGTCTTCTTCTCTAAGCACAATGCTGTTTATGGAGCTGCATTACCCCTTGAATAGGTGACTGACAGCTCAACAACAGAATTCTAGGCAGGAAAAAGCACCACGTTCTTATTTTATGGAAGTAATAGACATCCAAAGGCCAACCAGTAAAAGGTGGAGCTAGGGAAACTCAGTTTTAAATTTCTAAAGTCTCCCATAAAGTCTAGAATTGTAAGCCACATTGTGGTATGGTTTATCGTTACATGTATCAGGCCATTGCCAGTAAAACAAGAGCTCCAACTACTACAGATTTTAAAAGCTAAAAAATTATTGTGTGAGGGAAGAGATTTCCCTGTGATAGCCTCAGCCTTACACATAGCTCTCATAGTGTCTATAAAGCCAATATGGCCAATACCACATCTAATTACAACCCAGCAGTTCCCGATTCTAATGACCTATTTTCCATTTTACCTAGACTTCCCAAAGTCACATTTTAATAGTGAAATTTCAAGTATGTGGTATTCTCTGACACTTTGAAATTGTTTAAATATCTTTGTTGTTGCTTTGGGATTAGTTTTGGCTAATGAGACCACACACACACACACACACACACACACACTTGAATTTAACATCGATGACAAGATAGATCCAATCACTCTTTGGAGCTCAGGAATGATAGGCTGTTTTACCAGACACACAGAAGCCAAACTAACCCATATACATATAATGCAAGGTCAAATCAGAAACAGCAGGAAAGCCAAGAGATGTAAACAGTTGCAACTGTCCCCTCCAATCCTGAGGAAGCTGTTGAGATCTCTAGTAGAACAATCTGTTGTTTATCCATGTCAGTCACTCGTGTCCTCCTGCGCACACGCTCTCCAATACAGGGAATGCATGTGGTTCCCTTGACAGTTTATTTTTCATTTGTGGCTCAGCAACATGTTTGGTCCTTCTCTTTACCTACTGGAATTCTACCCCATTTGATTTTGTTTTGTTTTTGAAGATGTTGAGGAGAAAATAAGCTTATAAAAATGAGCAGTAGATTTTAGAAAGAAAAGATGTAAGAATAATTGTAAAATACGGTAGTAATTTTAAGTAAGGACTCTTGTAGAATTCCAATTTTCTAGAAGAGTGTAAACAGAAAAATTAACATTACCTGAGACTAAATGGGGTGGCAGGAACACAAGCTGGCAATCTAATCTTTTTTTCTTACGAGTTTATTTCCCTGCCTCCTCACAGATGAAGGTGGCAAATGAGATATAACTAGAAATTATTGAGGGGCCTTTCTGATAAAGCATTTTTGCCAGGAAGTAAAAATGATCGCCATGTCTCCAGCATCCATATTGAACTCAGAGGAGAAAACAAACAGCATCTTTGACATCCGTGCCAAGATATCCTAGAGGTGTCAAACCAAGCCAACAAATACCTACCAGAACATTTAGGAAAAATAAACTTCTGTGTGATGAAGCCACTTTTGTTTGAATATTCTGTTATTGGTATTAGAACATAATCCTTTTTGATACCATTGGTAATGGAAAAAATTTAAAACCCATTGGCTGAATTTGAAGAGAAAGTTTAACTCCTATTTGAAAGCAATCCACACTTATCCTCATTGGAGAAGAGTATTTCTAATGTGTGAATATAAAATAAAGATGCTACATGCTGACATGTACAAATCTTGAAATAGAAATAAGGATAAGTTTGGACTGAAAAAAAACTTAATGGGAGATTCCTAAGAAGTCTCTAGAATGATGAACTGACTTGTTGATTTGACCAACTAGAAGCGGCCATCTGGTGAGAAGTTACATATGTAACTTCTAGGAGCTCAAATTAAAATTGTTCATGATGAAAGCAACATCAACCAAAAGAAATGAAAATGTATAGTATTCATAGTGCTTATGAAATAGTCTTCATCGATCATTCTAACAAATGAAAGTATCACTTATATTTTTAAAAAGGGATCTCAAAAGTGATTCTTTGAACTTCCATGGCAACTGGTAATTTCTGAGAAATTATCTTTGCAATGTCTTTCATTGTGTTAGATATGTCTTCTGTTGGGATTATGCAGTTTGTTTAAAGTGCAAAAACTAAATCATTATGTTGAACATTTACAAAAAAAGTCAAAACTTTTATTCAGTTATCTGGATATAATGGGAAGAGAGAAAGAAAATAATCTGATTTATGAAATTCTGCACTCCAACCTTCCAGGCCACTATTTACCTTGCTGGACAATTTTCTTATTAGCCTTTAAAGCTTTTAATACAAGATAAAATAAGCCACAGAATTAGTTTCAGGCCAAAAAAAAAAAAAAAATTTTCCCATAGCCACATGCAAGTCAAAGGTAATTTCCTACGGATAACATTTTCAATGGACCCTTTGTTTTTTCATATGATTTTTTAAAAAATGTTAAATCTAGCCAGGCAAATTTGCTTTTTAATTACTACTATTGCTTGTGTAAAAGTATGAAATTTAGGCTAAATTATTAGCAGTTAATCCTCTGAGCTAGATACCATCTCTGTAATGAAATACATTTTATGCAACAAAGGTTTTGCTTTTTTCTTATTAACTTGGAAATTGTGAGAAGAGAGAAGCTTATAGTTATAAATAATTATTCTCACTAATAATAACTATTCTACATCATACATGTACTATACCCCAAGCACTCTATTAAGGACTTTACTTTAAAAATTCTAATTTCAACATCCCCAAAAGCTAAGTACAATTATTATCATCCCATCTGACTGCCAAAGCAGGCAAGAGAGGCCAGAGAGACTCTGTATTTTCCTGAAGTCACATGGTTAGTAGAATGTCAGAGGGGCACCTAAATGCAGGCTGTCTGATTCCAAACCCATGAACTAATCACTATACGATATTGCTTAGACTTTGAGGAGTCATGTATTATAATGGAAAATAAGTTTAAAATTTCCGCAAATGAACATGAAAACTCAGATAAATGAAAATAAAAATTTATGGCTTTACCTCTTCAATAAGTGGTCCTGGGAAAACTGGACAGCTACATGTAAAAGAATGAAATTAGAACACTTCCTAACACTATACACAAAAATAAACTCTAAATGGATTAAAGGCCCAAATGTAATATAAGAAACTATAAAATTCCTAGGGTAAAACATAGGAAAAACACTCTTTGACATAAATCACAGCAAGATTCTCTATGACCCACTTCCTAGACTAATAGAAATAAAAACAAAAATAAACAAATGGGACTTAATTAAACTTAAAAGCTTTTACACAGCAAGGAAACTATAAACAAGGTGAAAAGACAACCTTCAGAATGGGAGAAAATAATAGCAAATGAAACAGCTGACAAAGGATTAATTTCCAAAATAAACAAGCAACTCATGCAGCTCAATACCTGAGAAAAAACAACCCAACCAAAAGTGGGCAGAAGACCTAAACAGACATTTCTCCAAAGAAGACATGCAGATGGCTAATGCACACATGAAAAGGTGCTCGACATCACTCATTATCAGAGAAATGCAAATCAAAACTACAAACAATAAACGTTGGAGAGGGTGTGGAGAAAAAGCAACCCTCTTGCACTGTTGGTGGGAATGCAAATTGATACAACTATGGAGAACAGTATGGAGATTCCTTAAGAAAACTAGGAATAAAACTGCCATATGGCCCAACAATCCCACTACTGGGTATTTACCTTGAAAAACCATAACTGAAAAAGACACACACATACCTCAATGTTCATCGCAGCACTATTTACAATAGCTAGGACATGGAAGCAACCTAGATGTTCATCAACAGATGAGGGATAAAGAAGCTGCGGTACATATACACAACGGAATATTACTCAGGCATAAAAAGGGATGCATTTGAGTCAGTTCTAATGAAGTAGTTGAACCTAGAACCTATTATATATACAGAGTGAAGTTAAGTCAGAAAGAGAAAAAAATACTATATACTAATGCATGTATGTGTGTGTATATGTATGTATGTGTATATATATATGTATATATATATATATATAGGCTCAATTGGTAAAGAATCCACCTGCAATAGAGGAGAACCAGTTTTGGTCCCTGGGTCAGGACCAGGGACCTGATCCTGTATATGTACCATGGCTTCTTTATCCCTCATCTGTTGATGAACATCTAGGTTGCTTCCATGTCCTAGCTATTGTAAATAGTGCTGCGATGAACATTGAGGTATGTGTGTGTCTTTTTCAATTACGGTTTTTTCAAGGTAAATACCCAGTAGTGGGATTGTTGGGCCATATGGTAGTTTTATTCCTAGTTTTTTTTAAGGAATCTCCATACTGTTCCCATAGTGTATCAGTTTGCATTCCCACCAACAGTGCAAGAGGGTTGCTTTTTCTCCACACCCTCTCCAACAGTGGAGAAAGGAATGGCTATCCACTCCAGTCTGATATATGGCAGAAACCAACACAATATTGTAAAGCAATTATCCTTTAACTAAAAATAAATTAATGTAAAAAAATTATGGCTTTAGACTAAAGGATGACTGAAAAATTAGTTTGTATTTTGAGGTCATATTGAATGAGCCAGGACTTTCCTCGTCTTACGGAGAAAACTCAGCTTGTTTTATCATGGATGAGTGACGGTGTCTACATGGAAGATAAGATAATATACACAAGAAGTAGACATTAGATTTCTCAGGAATTTTAGCCTTAAGTAAACTAGCTCCTCCCCGCTTCCTTTCTTATTTCTTTCCTCAATATAAACCATCTTAAAATACACTAAGACTATATTTTTTCATCTCCTGTGGCATGACAATTCTCACATCCAAAAACTGAAATAAAAATCAATTCTTAATTGCTTTTCTCCTTGATAATTTTAAATTGTTTTGCAGCACTCTTTGACACGGTACTTTATCCACTCCACAGACCAGGAGCATGTAAGATCACAATAAGATCTTATTGAACAAAAGATGCTATGTGGAGACTGCTGGAGTGCTAGCCCTGTTCATGTACTAAGGCACTTAATCTCTCTAACCCTCAGTTTTCTTACCTATAAAGTGAAGTCATTAGACTGCATTAATTCTATCCCCCGCCCCCAGAAATAAGATTCTACAGTCTCTGAAGTGTCACTTAAACTTTTAGTGTGGGTTAAAAAAAATTTTATCACACACTTTTCTCAACTTGGGCAGTCTATCACCACCCCTTCTGTGATGCCTCCTGTGACAATGTCCTTCCTACTCCTTTAGACAACCATTGCCCAACCATCTTGTGCCTAAAATCAGCTCCAGAGCAAGACTTGCCTGTGGTTTGGTGCCCTGGGCAGCACTATGACTAGATGTAATTGACCAAAGGCATTTTGAAGATGTCAGTAATGGTGAGTCAGGGTGAAGCTTAATGAGTAGAATGTATCAGACCTGTAGTGGGTTATTTACAGTCAATAAGCACATTTCCCGGAGAAGGCAATGGCACCCCACTCCAGTACTCTTGCCTGAAAATCCCATGGACGGAGGAGCCTGGTGGGCTGCCGTCTATGGGGTCGCACAGAGTCGGACACGACTGAAGTGACTCAGCAGCAGCAGCAGCAGCACATTTCCTTACACAACTGAATCCAACAGGCAGGAGTGTGAGCAAGGAGGGTTAGGATGTGAAATCAGGTACCTTGATGCTACGGGAGTAAGTTTACCTCTGAGGACTCAGAGGAGAACCATATCACTGGAGAAAAAGAATCCAACTCACATGATGAAGGAGATTTTCATTAGAGACATTTAGAGAGGTATAGGGTGGGTGAAGAGAGACCAAGAACTACATTGCAATCTCTCGGGAACTAGCAACACAGGAAGGCATTATCATGCCTAGACCTGAAGGGACAGGAGACACAGTAGCACCGAGAATCCCAGGGAGAGAAAGTGCCAGGGAGCAGGACCCATATAATAGGATCTCTAGTGGTGGAGAGGTGCACCCAAAGCCAGAAAACAACCCAAAGCTGGCAGATGCAGAAAAGAAATGCCCTATCCTTTGTCACACTGCCTTCATACCTCCTGCCAATGCCTGTCATTGACCAAGGCTTCCCAAATGGCACTACTAGTAAAGAACCTGTCTGCCAATGCAGGAAAAGTAAGAGATGCGGTTTTGATCCCTGGGTCAGGAAGATGCCCTGGAGGAGGGCATGGCAACCCACTCCAGTATTTTTGCTTGGAGAATCCCATGGAAAAAAAGAGCCTGCCTGGCTACAGTCCATGAGGTTGCAAAGAGTCAGACACAATTAAAGTGACTTAGCACAGCACATTCATCAAGAAGCCCTGGTAATACAGTGCTTAGATTAGAGGTCAGTGTCTTGCAGCTCAAAGTAGGGCAGGGAACAGCAGGGAATGGATCTGTCTCATGCAGGGGATTAGTGGGCAAAAAACTAGCATGGGTACTAAGATTTTCCAACATCAGTTTTAGTACAATTGGACTATTTTTCATTCCTAATGGAGAGCTGAGTATAAAGAAAGTATGATTTAGTAGATAGTCCATTTTCTCCCAGTGATTTTTTTATAGGCAGACAGTTTCCTTTTGATTCATTTTCATTTTGACTTTTCATTTTTATTGGCACTTAGATATTAATGAAGAATTGCTCCATTTCCCTCTAATTCTTGCTTGTCTTGATTGATACTTCTCCACATTAGGGCCTTGTCAAACACTGTCTAGCACTGGCACTACCCTGTTAGAGCTCAGCATATAAAACAAAGTCGACTGGCTTTTGTCCTAATATTCTGAGATGTTCTAAAAGTTAATCATTCTGATTTTTAGATTAAGGAAAAGTGAATTCGGAGTAGGAGAATATGTACTTAACATTAATTGTGGGCACTATTTTGAGGGTTCTATTTGTTAGCCCTGAAATATGTGTCATGCCTTGAGAAGAAAAGGTAATTAAAACATGGAGACGCTATTTCCCAGTGAATCGCTACATAGACTGTATTGCTCTTTCTAAGCACGATATTTTGGATTACTCTAAAACATGACATTGACGTGTGAACAGATTAAGAATAAAACGAAAAAAAAAAAGAAGAAGAAAACTGAGTCCAGTGTATGCCAAATTTGGGCAGTTCATAAACCCAGTAGAGCTTGCTGTTAAAGTATAGCTTGGCAAACCCGCTCATGGTCTGAGCTGCAAGTTGGGCTGTTTTCTATCTCTCTGTATCCTTTAAGATTCTGGGATTGACCAGAGATGTCAGCTTGGTTTAGTGAAACAGAATCCAGCTCCCTCTTTGATGCATTCAGTTTCTTAGGGGAAAATTAACTATAATTTAAACTACATATATTTACACACACACACATATATGCATGTGTGTGTATATATGTGTGTGTGTGTGTGTGTGTGTATATATATATATATATATATAAAGTTGTTAAAGGAAAAGAAACTTTCAGGGTATATCGAGAATGTAAAGTCACCCTTGGATCATATAGTAGACTTACTTGGTTTTATATTTTACCATTATTTCCTCCTTTGCTCTCTTACCATGTAAACTAATTTACAGGAATTTGGGATTTTTGGATAAGTAATCCAACGACAAAGACAATTTGAAAAGACAGAAAAATATTTAGTCCATTGAATTTATAATTTTGTCACTTGGCCTTCTTTGTATTACTCGAGCTAAATGTTTCCTAACATAGTCGTCCAGGAAGACATACAAACTTATAAGCAAACATACAAACATATGAGTGTCTGCTTTATAATTGTTGAGGAAACATTCAGAATAAATACAGAATTCCTGTGTTTATCATTCAGAAGGAGAGAGATAAAAGATTTAAAATACCATGGGAAAGGGCTATAATATATACATATCCATGGAGGTCTGAGGATGAAGCCTGGGAAGGCACAAGTGGCTTCATTGAGATAACACATTTGAGGAAGGGCTTTAAAAGATAAATAGAAGTTTGTTTAGTAAACAGGGGAGAAAAGACATTCCAGACAGGAGGGAATGGCATCTTTAGGAAATAGTTTTGCTCTCCAGAACAGGGTCTTTGCAGAGGAATGATGAGAGATAAGATCAGCGTAGGTAGAAGCCAGAACAGGTAATGTGTTGTGTGCCTGGCTGAGGAGGCTGATATTTATCTGTTAAACAATGTTTAAACAACTGTGATATATTTTAACTATATATTTGTCTTGATTACATGAGTAATTCAGAATTTACAAAAATTTCAAAATTTTCAGAAGAGCTGAGGAAAAGGTGAAAATCCACATGATCATAACCTCCACTGTTTGTACATTAGTATCTTCAGAGTTTTTCAGTGCTGAGCACTGAGCTAAATTACACCTTTTTCTGAGTTACGAAAATGGAGATAACAAATGCTGTGGTTTCAAGCACTAAATTTGGGAGTCATTTGTAGATAGCCATATAGAACTCTGCATATAAGATAATCTGATAATCACAATTGTGTGATCACTCACCTAGAGCCAGACATCCTGGAATGTGAAGTCAAGTGGGCCTTAGGAAGCATCACTATGAACAAAGCTAGTGGAGGTGATGGAATTGCAGTTGAGCTATTTCAAATCCTAAAAGCTGATGCTATGAAAGTGCTGCACTCAATATGCCAGCAAATTTGGAAAACTCAGCAGTGGCCACAGGACTGGAAAAGGTAAATTTTCAATCCAATCCCAAAGAAAGGCAATGCCAGAGAATGCTCAAACTACCACACAATTGCACTCATTTCACATGCTAGCAAAGTAATGCTCAAAATTCTCCAAGCCAGGCTTCAACAATACATGAACTGTGAACTTCCAGATGTTCAATCTGGTTTAAGAAAAGGCAGAGGAACCAGAGATCAAATTGCAAACATCCACTGGATCATCGAAAAAGCAAGAGAGTTCCAGAAAAAAACATCTATTTCTGCTTTCTTGACTATGCCAAAGCCTTTAACTGTGTGGATCACAAGAAACTATGGAAAATTCTGAAAGAGATGGGAATACCAGACTGCTTGACCTGCCTCTTGAGAAACCTGTATGCAGGTCAGGAGGCAACAGTTAGAACTGGACATGGAACAACAGACTGGTTCCAAATAGGAAAAGGAGTTCGTCAAGGCTGTATATTGTCACCCTGCTTATTTAACTTCTCTGCAGAGTACATCATGAGAAACACTGGACTGGGTGAAGCACAGCTGAAATCAAGATTGCTGGGAGAAATATCAATAACCTCGGATATGCAGATGACACCACCCTTATGGCAGAAAGTGAAGAAGAACTAAAGAGCCTCTTGATGAAAATGAAAGAGGAGAGTGAAAAAGTTGGCTTAAAGCTCAACATTCAGAAAACAAAAATCATGGCATCTGGTCCCATCACTTCATGTCAAATAGACGGAGAAACAGTGGAAATAGTGTCACACTTTATTTTTCTGGGCTCCAAAATCACTGCAGATGGTGACTGCAGCCATGAAATAAAAAAACGCTTACTCCTTGGAAGAATAGTTATGACCAATCTAGACAGCATATTACAAAACAGAGACATTACTTTGCCAACAAAGGTCCATCTAGTCAAGGCTATGGTTTTTCCAGTAGTCATGTATGGATGTGAGAGTTGGACTATAAAGCACTGAGCACTGAAGAATTGATGCTTTTGAACTGTGGTGTTGGAGAAGACTCCTGGACTGCAGGAGATCCTTGGACTGCAAGGAGATCCAACCAGTCCATCTTAAAGGAAATCAGTCCTGAATGTCCATTGGAAGGACTGATGCCAAAGCTGAAACTCCAATACTTTGGCCACCTGATATGAAAAGCTGACTCATTTGAAAAGTCCCTGATGATAGGAAATATTGAAGGCAGAAGGAGAAGGGGACAACAGAGGATGAGATGGTTGGATGGCATCACCAATTCAATGGACATGAGTTTGGGTAAACTCTGGGAGTTGGTGATGGACAAGGAGGCCTGGCTTGCTGCAGTCCATGGGGTCGCAAAGAGTCGGACACGACTAAGTGACTAAACTGAACTGATGTAGAACTCTAACATACATTTCTACTTCCTGACTATTATTTTCACAGCAAACCTTGATTCTCCTTGTGGCTTTGGCAGCTGGCTTCTCACAGGGATAAACTGACAGCACCTCCCCTTAGCTGTCCTGTTTGTTTTGGACTGGGGGCCCCAAACCTTCTGACACTACAGGTATAAGACTCCCGTGGGAACTTGCTCACCATTACACAGGTACAACCCTGTGTTGTTCAGTCAGTCAGTCTCGTCCAACTCTGCAACTCTATGAACTGCAGCATGCTAGGCTTCTCTGTCCTTCACCATTTTCTGGGGTTTGCTCAAAGTCATGTCCATTGAGTTAGTGATGCCTTCCAACCATCTCACCCTCTGTCATCCCCTTCTCCTCCTGACTTCAATATTTCCCAGCATCCGGGTCTTTTCCAATGAGTCGGCTCTTCACATTAGGTGGCCAAAGTGTTGGAGTTTCAGCTTCAGCTTCAGTTGTTCCAATGAATAGTCAGGGTTGATTTCCTTTAGAATGGACTGGATGAATCTCCTTGCAGTCCAAGGGACTCTCAAGAGTCTTTTCCAACACCACAGTTCAAAAGCATCAATTCTTTGGCATTTAGCCTTCTTTATGCTCCAACTCTCACAACCATACATGGAAAAACCATAGCTTTGACTAGATGGACCTTTGTTGGCAAAGTAATGTCTCTGTTTTTTAATATGTTGTCTAGGTTTGTCATAGCTTTTCTTCCAAGGAGCAAGCGTCTTTTAATTCCACGGCTGCAGTCACCATCCACAGGGATTTTGGAGCCCAAGAAAATAAAGTCTAGAATGCTGTGTAGGAGAGGAAAAATAATTTTCCCAGTAGTCTTCTAAGTTCTGTGGCTGAGGTCTCACCCTACCCTCCACCGCCCACAATAAAAGACAGATTAACAGGAAAAAAGAAAAATAATGTGGATTATGGATACCCTACAAAGATATAAGACTCCAAATGAGTGAGGTTTATATGAGTTAAGGAAAAGGATAGGATCTAGGGGTTCAAGAGGGGAAGGCAATTCATGCAAAGGTGAAAAGAGGCAAAGTTTGATAACTGAAGTTGCCCGGCCCAGCAGATAAGTCTCTCAGGGGAAAAAGTGATCTCTGGTAATATATCCCTTCCTGGTATAGGTCCCCATTCTAATGTAAATTTCCCTTATAAAAGGGGTATTACTACTCTTGTTTTCAGAGCTTTTCTTGGGTCTGCAATTCCTCAAATTAATCAGCTCAAAGTTTCCTTATGTCAAAGAGGCCTATTTTGGGAATGGTCAGTTCTGCTATTTTCATCTAGAAGGAAAGGGAGTCCATCCTTAAGGGGCAACTCTAAGCCCGTGTAGGACAGGAGCCTGTCGAATCATCTTCCCTCCACTGTTGCACAGAGGATGGTTCTGCCAGTCTACGCAGACTCTCGGAGGCCCCAGGCCATCAAGCACCAGGTGCTCACAGTAGTAACCAAGTCAGTTAGGCATCCTCCATTGGCTTTCCCTCCCACGCATTAACCTCTTCTAAGAGAGAAATTCCTTTCCACTGCCTGCACTCATGTTCTTTTCTCAGGCTTTGTTTTTGGTTAGGGAGTGGGAATGCAAGCTAAGGTACTTTGTCTTCTCTTAGCACGGTGGAACCAGGTCAAGGACTTACTAAATATTGATGGTTTTGTTTCTCATAGATTGAAGAAGCAAATGTCTAGAATATCCCAATAAACATATACTTTTCTTTGGCTTTTTATTACATACATCTCTTGCCTTTTTTTCCACAGAGTTTTTACCTCACAGGCACAAAACCTACTCAGCCCAACACTCTCTTTGCTACAACAGCACATAACACTGTTACAACTCACATACACTGTCTTCCTGGATCAAAATGTTTTGGCCCAACTTGAAATGTTAGCAGTCCATCTGCCTGTCATGCACAGCAAGTGAGAACTCCTAGCAAATATATTTAAGTTAAATTCATAGTGTGGGTTTTGCTCCCAGTTAATTCTTTTGTTATTTTTACAGAAATATGAGTAAAAAAACATCTCTGATTACTGCTAGAATCATATCCGGACAACTGCATGTAAACTCCAAGATACCTAGTCCACCTCAGATAGTTCCCAAAACGTCACTGGTTCCAGTACAGTTTGTATAATGACTGAAAACCCTCTGCAGAAGTAAGATCCAATCCCAGATCCTAACCCTATGGTCTGTGCCCCAGAATCCAGACAGTATTTTTTGCAAAAGTTTTCTGTGTCTCTGTGTGTAAGAGGAGCATTTTACAACTGACCTTTCAAGCAATGCCACAGATCTATTTTTTTAAGAAAAATGCAATGTCTCCCTTAGCATTTCCTAATTTAGAAAGAAAATTAGTTTTCATTTAAAATCATTGGCAAAATTTCCAAGAACAATAAAAGACTCCTAAATAAAATGTATTTATTCTTGGATTACATAGCTCCCTTCCTGATCTCATGCTGAGATAAAACTTTTAATTCTCTCTCTCAACCCTGCTTAGTTTTTATCCCCTAAAGTAAGTTGATTGGCTCTCAGCTCTACTCAGTTTTTTATCCCAAGACTAATGAGGAATGAAAGCAGAAGGGAGAATTGGAGAGATTTTCCAAACTAGTCTAAAGAGACTATTGAAATTTCCTTTGGTTCTCTCAGGGCAACTTGGGGGCTTCTAAAGAATTTAAGTATAAATAAGCAATTTTCACATAGCAACAACTTTGCTGTGGAAACTAAATGAATCGCACAACAGCTTGTGGTCTTGTATAAATTTGTTCTTTTCTTATCTTTCTCTGTCCTTTGTCTAAAAGAGCAAATTCGTTCTTAAAGGGCCAGATACTAAATATGGCTTGTGAGTCATACAGTCTCTGTCACAACTGCTCAACTCTGTCTTGTAGATTGAAAATAGCTGGAAACAATATGCAAACAAATGAGTGTAGTTGTGTTCTAATAAAACTTTATTTATAAAAAGAGGCCAGCCTTCCAACTACATTTTCCCAACAGATGGTCTAGAACAAGAAACTTATTCTATAGGGTGAAGTTACATTGTTTTGTTTCTATGTCATCCTTTCATCCCCAGTGATCCAACCACTTATATTTTAGTTTATTAAAATATATTGAAAGAGGAGGGAAATCTTTGTGGTACATGTGTAAATAAGCATATATCTTTGAAAAATTTCCAGAACAGGAAACACAACTGAAAATAATAAGGAGCTGTTTACACTGATGGATCATCCAAGTTCAGCTTCACAGTGTGTCTGCTGTACTTTGGAAGTTCAAGAAAAATGCTGCTCCTCGTAATGGATAGTGGTGTCAAACACAGAAATAAATAAAAATGCAAATGGAGCACTGGCTCATGCAGATAATGGCTAAATAAAACTATTTCTGAAATAAGTATCTCCTTGACCGAAATAGATACGTTCCAGTCTGACAGTAATCAGTGTGCTGTAGTCCATTCCATAATACATAGCACAGCCTGGGATGTCTGACGTGACATTGATAGGCTGAGGTAACATTCAATATTTCTTCCCTCTCTGCCTTATCTAAGGTTTTGTAAAAGATCTTTACAGTGATGTGAGTCTCTGAAATCATAAGTAGAAAGTGTTATACAAATTTTTCTCAGGAGTGTTACAGAAAATTTTCTCAGGAGAGTATTCATAAGGTGGCTCAGTGGTAAAGAATCTGCCTGCTGCTGCAAGAGATGTGGGTTCAATCCCTGGGTCAGGAAGATCCCCTGGAGGAGGAAATGGCAACTCACTCCAGTATTCTTGCCTGGGAAATCCCACGGACAGAGGAGCCTGCTGAGCTACATACAGTTCATGGGGTCACAGCAGTCAGAAATGACTTAGTGACTAAACAACAACATAACAGTCAACAGCTTTTCAGAGACTCCATGATTCCAGAGTACAAAAAATCACATCATTAATGAAGTGAGAGAAAAGTAAACTCTTCACTAAACCCAAATTTTAGCCCACTTACAGGGTACGACTGGAAAGGTAGCAGAAAAACCCAAGTAAAAATATTCTCGCCATTGAAACCTCAAATGTCACTATGACTTGATAAATGCGTGTTCATTATCACACTTTATTTCAGTCCCATCTTTAAAATGTCTTTTATTTTAAAACGTTCTTTAAATATGGAATGTGCTTTTAGCAAATAAAAGTATTTGCTAAATCAGTTAAATTTGAATTTTGTATGGGATATATTTATAGTAAAAGGTTAGTCATTGTTTATCTTAAAATTCAAATTTAACTGGGTGTTTTATATTTTATCTGGTGAAACTAGCTGGAAGCAATATTACTCACAGCATTGCAATGAAAAGGAGATAAACTAGCTTCAAATTCATGACATTTTTTGAACATATCATAAAACTGAAGTTGCAGAACAAATAACTTGTTCAAAATTTCAAGAGAAACGGGCACCTACTGGGAGAGAGGAGACATAAGCATTCACTAACCCAGGTTAAAAGCGACCACACACCAGTAAAGCTTCAGCTAAAATAACTGATGAACTGTTGAAACCAGGATAGGACCGGGCAGACAGCATGAAACAATTAGGAGCCATAGAAATTGGAATAGTTCATATGCTCTGTTCTTTTTTCCCCTCTATAAACCCCACTGGACGCTCCCACACAAAAAGAAAGTGCCTTAAAAAATATCAGTTTTAATGCAAACCTTGGAGAGGAGAAGAACAGCCACATGGGAGAAGCAGGGCACCTTGTCTGTTTCTCCAACCTCCCTACAGAACAAAAGCCTTAATCTTTGGGGCAGGGGGCAGTAGCAATGATGCTGTCCTTAGGACACAGATGAAAACCTGCAGTGGGAGGAGGGAAACAGAAGGCAAAAGGTTAGTCCTATGTTGTGGGCAGGGATATACACTGGACCCCAAATTACAACCAGGACAGGGGTAGGAAAATTGAGAAGGCCGTATTTCTAAGATCCTCCTAAGACTGGGATTTGGTCACAGCAACTGAGAATGTTCCATTCCACTTTCCTCCACCACCAAGGAAAAAGTTCAAATAACAAGTAACAAGAAGATTGTGGTGAAATGGACATCAGAGGGGCAAGAATGTACAAAGAAACCCTCCTGAGGCAAAGTAGAAAGGGAAGACTTGGCGAGCAGGGCCAAACTGACCCTGTAACTCTCAGATTAAACACAAGGCATCCACATTTGCAGCCTGTGGGGCATGGAAGGTAACCATAGCAACAGCAAACTTCAAACCCAACCTAACAGAACAGAACCCAACAGAAGACACTCAGCTTTCAAAAAATACTATGAAGTATACAAAAAGGAAAGAAAGATGACACAAAGCAAAGCAATCATTGGAACCAGATTTGGGTATAACACATATGTGGAAACCATCTGATAGGTAATTTTAATTAATTTAAAATAATGGTGACTAATATGTTAAAAGCTCTAAAGGAAAAAGTAGGCAACATGTAAGATCAGATGAGTAATTCCATCAGGAAAGAGAAACAATCAAATGAAAATGCTGAAAATGAAAAGCACAGAAGCAAAATTAAAGAATGACTTTGACAGGTGCATCAGTACACTTAACTCTACCAATGAAACCATCAATTAACTTGAAGAGAAGACGATAGAAATCACCCAAAATAAAAGAGTGAAAAATAAACTAAAATAATTAAGAGCTGTGGGACATCACACATTTATAACACTCACATAATTAGAAACTCAAAAGAAGAAAGTGAAAACAAGGCAGAAAAAATATTTGAAGAAAAAAATGGCCAAGAATTTTCCAATATTAATTACAGATGCCAGCCAGCCAGCCAAGAAGGAAAAATACTAATACGCACACAGACACCCACATCTTCAAATGTCATATTTAAATTGTTGAAAACAAAAGGCAAATATAAAATTTTAAAGCAATTAGAATAAAAAGAAACATTACACACAGAGGAAGAAAGAGAACTGTAACAACAGATTTCTTATCAGAAACCAGTATATCAGAAGACAATGACAGACATCTTTAAAGCGATGATACTGGGGCTGGGAGGAAATCATCAAACTAGAAATCTATAATCTGTGAAAATAACTTTCAAAACTAAAGGAAAAAGACTCTCCTCAAACAAATAAAAGCTGATGGAATTCATTGCCAACAAATCTATTCTAAAAGAAATGATAAAGCAAGTTCATCAGGCAGAACGAATATGAAGTCAGACTAAAACTTGAATATGCAAAAAGAAATAAAGAACACCAAAGACTGGGAGAAAATATCTGCAGATGATATATAGATAATTATGCCCATAATGAACAACTCTCAAACCCACCCTCCAAAAAAGAAAACACACAAGCGCAATATTTTTAAATGGATGTGTTTCTGAGTAGATGCTCAAAGAAGACGTATGGGTGGAAATAAGCATGAGAAGTTGTTCAACATCCATTGGCAATCATTTATTGTTGTTGTTCAGTAGCTAAGTCATGTCCATGTCTTTGCGACCTCATGGACCAGCCTGCTAGGCTCCTCTGTCCTCTACTATCTCCTGGAGTTTGCTCAGATTGATGTCCATTGAGCTAGTGATGCTATCTAAACATCTTATCTTCTGACGCCTCTTTCTCCTTTTGCCTTCAATTTTTCTCAGCATCAGGGTCTTCTCCAATGAGTCAACTCTTCACATCAGATGGCCAAAGTATTGGAGCTTAAGCTGCAGCAGCAGTCCATTTAATGAATATTCAGGGTTGATCTCCTTTAGGATTGACTGGTTTGACCTCCTTGCAGTCCAAGGGACTCTCAAGAGTCTTCTCCAGAACCACAATATGAAAGCATCAATTCTTTGGTGTTCAGCCTTCTTTATGGTCCAACACTCACAGCCATACATGACTACTGGAAAAACCATAGCTTTGACTAGACAGACCTTTGTCAGCAAAGCAATGTCTCTGCTTTTTAACACACTGTCTAGGTTTGGTAGTCATTAAGGAAGTGTAAATTCAGGCACAATAAGGTAGTGATATACAGAATGGTAAACATTAGGGAAAGCTGAGTTAAGAGCAGAGACTCTGGATATCTTTGTAAATTTTCTGTAAGAACAATATAATGTCAACATGAAAAAGGCAAGGGACATTTTCCACTGTTGAGACTTCAGTAACAGAAATTACTAGTAGGGAGGGCACCAGAAGAAAGAGAACATCTTTAGTAGGGCTAAGGCACACTTTGGCTAAGAAAGTCCCTTGTTAAGTTCTCCTTAAAAGGAAACCAAATATATTACCTCAAAATATCCCTCTTTGACATACAGATAATTTTGAACTGATGGTAATTAAGAAGTAGCAAAAGCAGAGAAAACCTCTCTCCCTTTTCTGCTTAAAAGCAGGATATAAATTCTCCTTTCAGACTCTTATCAGAGGTGACACCAGAGAAATTTACAAACTTTAACTCATTAGTTTCCACTCATATATTTACTTTCCCAGTTTGCTGCCCTTGGAAGCCAAAAGCTACCTTCCTAGGCCTGCCATTTCTCTACAAGTTTAAGTTTTTGTTGAAGATGCTCTATAAGCTGGGACTCAAAGCTGCCATTTTGAGTTACTTTAGGTTTAAGTTTCTCCCATTATGTGTGGGCTGCAGCATTAATAAACCATTTTTCTCTCGTCAATCTGTCTTTTTGTTAAAAGAGTCCCAGCTGAAAACCTAAGATGGGCAGAGGTGAAGTTTTGCCTCCCCTTCACCAACAGGGTCTCAAAAATTTCCTAGTGACTCAGATAGTACAAGTATTACTATATTCTGGGCAAGTACAAGCTCGTAAGCTTTGGCAATCACACCTCACTCCCCATATCTGATCGTCTCCGGCGATGAGTTCTCCTTAGTTGTTTCTGTAGTACCTGCCATGTGTATCAGGTATTGTAGCATTAACAGACTAGAGGGAAAGGTAAGGAGTTTCTCAGAAAGTGAACTGCCTGCTAAATGCAAGTGATCTTATTGTTACTCAGGGCCGGTTTATTATAGTGTCCAATAATGAAACACATTTAAGTTGAAAAGTGGTCTATTTTGGTGGTGATTGAGCTTGTCTTAATGACTACTTCCACTTGCAGTTATGGACAATTTTCCTTTTCATTTAAGACAATTCTAAGACCCCACCAAGGCAGAAGCTGATTTGGAGCTTCATGCCAATCTGGCTTCACTGATTGGGCCTTGGTAAGCTCACCTCTTAAACATTATTATTCTTCAGTCTTAAGAGTCTTTTTAAGAAAAAATTAAAATGTTAAAGAATAGTTTTGGATCCAAGACTTTTACTGTTCAAAATCCTTTTCAGGTGTGCTCACATGTAACCATATAACATCTGGTGAATTTCTCAGAAAGTGTTGGTCTACATAGCCTTTGACTGCAGTTCATGATTCTATCAATTAAATTTAAAATAACCAAAAATATGACTTAATTTCCTCCACTCATCTCCACACACAACCACCTTTTGGGAAGCCAAGTACAACCTTCTTTTTGGCCAATGAACCATACACCAAAAACCACATTTCTGCAAATGTATCAAATAGACCTCTGTGAAGAAGTTCTAGCAAGTGCTCCAAATAATACTTCTCTACATGGCATAAATATGTAGAAAATCACTCTTTGCTTTGTTGAACTAGTTAGACTTTGTTGGGGGGTGGGGGGGGGCAGGAGCAAAAACTTGCTTTCTTTTACTCTTCTTTATAAATTACTTACTCTGGCTCAAAAATTGAAAATTATACCCTGAGAACAATGCTTCTCCTTTCATCGCCCGCTGTTCTCTGCACTCAGTGAACAGAGAAACCACTGCAACCCTAAGTTCTCCAGAGGTGTTCCTGGTCCTTCTTACCCTCATCAGCTCCACCTGTGTGTTGGTCTGGGCTCTCTCTACCAGCTTCGCTGTTCCAGAGAAGGCAAAGAGCCTCCCTCCACAAAGAGTCATCCTCGGTCTGAGTGTAGGCTCCTGGGCTCAGGCCCTGCCTCAAGGCCGGAAGAATGTCTTGCAATGTCAAGTTAGTGCCCTCCTGACCCCCAAGTTATCTCTCTATTTCCTTTCCCATAAGAATCGCAGGGTGTGTCATTTGTGTGTGAACTAGACACCATCAGGGGGATGGAGGAGAAGCAGCAGTCGACAGGGGCAGGCCTATAACTACTTAGCTTACTGCGTGGCATCTATCAGTTTATTTTCCTGTTTCTTCCTTTTGCTATAAGAATCTTGAGGGCAGGGACTATGCCTTGGTATTGTATCTGACCAAGAATAAATGTTCAGTACATTTAAAAAACTACTTAATAATAGTTTTGTTTAATCTGCACAATAAACAGAAATAAATACCCAACCAGGAAAAAAAAAAAAAGACAAACTAATTGGGGATTTTTATCTCTACCAGGGATAGTGACTGTTTTGGTTCTTTAATAAAATTTTCATTTAGATATATGAGATAGATTATCTATATATAAGAATCTAATACTCAGCAATGGGGGGGAAAAGGCAAGAGATTTAAGACTGTAGAAGTTCTAAATGCTTCTCATGTGTTACATAACCCTTTTTAAAGCCTAAACTTGGGTCACAATGAGCTTGTTCTTAGCCTTGAAATGATGCTGAATTAAATCTTTAAAAAGTAATTACTTAAACTTGGACATCCTGGTTTTTGCAAATGTGAAATGAACTCACAAGTGGAGGTGAACCATAATTTGATTTTGTGTTGGGGAGTCAGAAGAATAGAACCTGCATGCTGAAGCTCTCCATCCATAATTGCATATCATTGGCTTTATCTGGAAAGCTACTATCCAACTACCAAAAACCTAGTCAACAAGTTAATATCTTTGGCTGCATGCAGTTCCTTACACTGCCTATCATCCTGGAGAGTAAATTTTCACTTGGCTTCCTTAACAGACAGAGAAGAAAGAATAATACCAAGAACTCCACAGCTGCTTCTGCATAAGCAAGGGTTTACCATCCATACTGTAGTATTTGGCCATCAAATAGCTTTTTACACTCCACTGTGCCTGTCTGCACAGCAAGGAAGGAAAGGGAGTTGGAACCACACGGGCCACATGAGAAATGGAATTGCTTCTCTTGGCATGAAGTGCTAGGCAATCTATAAAACTACTCCCTGGCATACACCCGTCTTTCTTTATTGACTTCAAATGATCTTAAGGCTGGAACAGCCAAAGTCGAGGTGGATGTTCTCCACATCTTGACACCCATGGTCCAGTCCAAGAGTTGCTAACAGGCCTTTGAGGGAACTTCTAAGGCACCCTGATTTCCCTTCCCCTTAAGAGACACTGGGAGGACCATATATTATAGCGATTAATAGCTTTGAGGTCAGCAGGCTTCAATTTAAACAGCTCTTCTACTGTCTAACCTGTACTGAATCTTCTCTGAGTCTCAGGTCCTTTATCTGTAAAATGAAGATATTAACACTTACCTCATAGGGTTTCTCAGGGAGAGAGGAGAGGATGAAATGAGAATAAAAGAACTAAAAAACAAAGTCAGCACATAGTAAGCACTATTAAATAGTTACTATGATTACAATTTTCTCTTCTCTCTCTCTTAATGTTTCTCCTTGTTCCTTTCCCTCTCTCCTGCCTCTCCCTTTATGCATCTATGCTGCCTCTGCTTCAGGCATGCCAGGGACATCTAAGAAGACCCACAGTCCCTACACAGGCGGCACCTCTGCTTAGAGACCCCACTGGCTCTCATTCAAGACTTTATCACAGGATGGCTTTTGCCAGCTCTTAAACACCACTCAAGTGCTTTTGCGTATTTAAATGATTCTTCTTTCAACTGTTAATTGAAGTTTGCTTTCCACCTGTTATGTTTTCTTAAAATAACTTACTTCAGTGAAGTGCATTGTGCCACCTCTAAGTCCAAATGATGGGATGCTAAAAATTAGAAAGCTTTAATTTTTGGCTGATAGTGAATATTTTCCTAAGGGTGAGAACTCCTGGGATTTACTCTCTCAACTTTCATATGTAATACATAGCAGTGTCAACTGTATTTACCATACTGTATACTACAAACCTGGTACTTATAACTGGAATTCTGTATCTTTTGACTGCCTTCATCCAATGCCCCCTCCCCTCCCCTCTGCCTTTGGTAGCCACAAAACTAATCACTTTTTCTATGAGCCTGTTGGTTGGTTGGTTGGTTTTTGAAGTATAATTGATCTACAACACTGGATTAGTTCCTGTTATACAGCATGCTGCTGCTGCTGCTGCTGCTGCTAAGTTGCTTCAGTCGTGTCCGACTCTGTGTGACCCCATAGACGGCAGTCCACCAGGCTCCCCCGTCCCTGGGATTCTCCAGGCAAGAACACTGGAGTGGGTTGCCATTTCCTTCTCCAATGCATGAAAGTGAAAAGTGAAAGTGAATTCGTTCAGTCGTGTCGACTCTTAGCGACCCCATGGACTGCAGCCCACCAGGCTTCTCCATCCATGGGATTTTCCAGGCAAGAGTACTGAAGTTGGGGTGCCACTGCCTTCTTCAATTATACAGCATAGTGATTTCTATACTTTTCAAAATGATGACCGCAATAAGTCTAGTTACTATCTGGCACCATACAAAGTTATTACATTAGTATAGACGATATTCTCCACACTATACATTTCATGCACATGATTCATCTGTTTTGTACTTGTACAAAACAGAAGTTTGTATTTGTTAATCTCCCTCACTATTTCCTCTCTTCTCCCTCACCACCTCCCCTTTGGCAATCCTTGCCACTGCAATTTTAAATAAACTGTCAGTGTTCCTAAGGAAGCTTCCTAAATGAACTTAAAGAAAAGCCACTATGATTGGAGAGGAAGAATAGAAAAATTAAAAAAACCTTACACTGGAGACTTATATTGCTCTTAAATTAATTTCTTAACTATTGGAGTCAGTGCTTCTTGTAATGCCTCGCGATTTTCTTTAATTTTTTTGAAGTCTGCAATTTGTGGTATCAAAAGTTTTCTACTTATAAAAGTAGCAGTTTCTTTTTAACACCTACAATCATAGCCAATAAACTGAGCACTGACTGGAATAGAAATGGAGACTTCAAACTTACAGCCTAGATATGCCCAAGAGCATACTTCTTCAGTTTTCAGGGGTTTTTCCCTCAAAACTTGAATCATTATTAAACATCAGCAATTTTGCATAGAAAGCCTAGATTTCTATTCTCTTATTTAAAAGCCAGACTATGACAATTCCAGAGCAACATTATCCTGTGGTGACAGTCCACTTTAGCAGAGTAATGGCTGTATCCATTAAAAACAAAACAAAAAAGGCCAGCACTGCTGTTGAGCTGGGTGTGGGAGGTATGAAAAGAAACAGTAGGACAGCAGTCAGGCCTGTGTGATGTCACTGACCTGGGCGGTGGACTTGGGGGTGAAGGAGCTTCCAAGAGGAGGAATAAAAACAACAAACCACTCATCACAAGAAAAAAGAAAAAAGGCTTTCTATTTCTTTCATGCTATAATTATATGAGATGATGGATAATCACCAAACTTATTGTGATAATCATTTCATGATGTGTAAATGTTAAATCATGATGCTATATACTTTGTGAACCTTTTATAAACCTGTACAAGGCTATACGTCAATCATATCTCAATAAAACGAAGAAAAAAACAGCAATCCAAAGAACCTCTCAAACAAAACTTATGAAGTGTTCTCATAATGATTCAATGAAAATGGAATCATGATTCAAATGGAAATCAAAATAATGGAACCAAATGGAATCAAAATAATGATTCAATGGAAAAGACAATAAAAGGTAAGAAAGACAAATAAAGGACATTTATGATAGTGTGAAGATTTTTTCTTTTCAAGGCAAATTGCAATCAAGTCAGATCTCTCACCTACAGATGAGACTAAAAGTAGGTAGGTTGGAGAGGAATAAAGAAACTGTGTGTTTACAGCCCCTGAACAGTACTTGATCCACAGTAAGTACTCAATAATTGTTGGCAATTATCAGCCTCCAACAAGAAAACAAGGAAAAATAAACAAACTGGGTATTCTACCATGCGGCTGGGCATAAGTATATATAAGCGTGACCTATGTGTTTGCAAAGGTTGCACTTTGTATTTAGAAGGCTTACAAATTCCTAGCTTGATAATGCAATCTCCTATGAGTGTTTGGCAACCCAAACAGCATGTTTTGGCTATTTACGTATAATTTATGCTATTGACCTTGCAATCTTTTTCCAGTCTACTAATTCTCCCCACTCACCATCCAAAAAAAAAAAAAATCACAAAGACCTAATAATCTAGTGAGAAACTTTTTTTCATGTGACATAAAGTATCCATTGTAACTCTGCTGTTCTGGTGGCTCCCTTCAGTAAATAGTACTTATTAACTGTGGAAACCGTATTTACATGCCTTGATAAACAATGGGTTACTCTGAGAACCTGATTTAGTAAATACTGGGGTCTGTGGGATTTCAGTACAAAATTATAACAGCAAATGGAGAAGGAAATCTCTATCGCTCTTATCTACATTTCAAAAAGAAGAGATTTAAAAGTCCTTTCACAGGATACTTGATCAAGTTTCAGAAAATGGAAAAACATTTGTAACTGATATTTAAGGAAAGTAAAACTACTTGTAAGATTTATTGTTTTAAAAACAGATTTAAACTAAGTAAGAGGAAAATTGAATCAGAGATTCCAGGCAGGCATCTGACCACACACTTAACTTCATATTAGTGATTAAAAATAATAAAATTATGTATCCAATAGTAATCACACTGATTTTTGAAGCAAAACTCAATTCAAATGCATCAATTCATATACAGTAAAATATAACTGTATACTAATTCAAATATAAATATTTATAGTTTTCAAACATCAATTTTCTAAAAAAATGAGATGAAATTTGGAAGATGTTCACTTTCAAACAGATTAAGATTTCAGCTTGGTCTCTGTAAGAGTTACAGATTTTCAGACCTGGAGATAGTCTTAAATAATTAAGCAAGCTTTAATCAAAATGGACAACCTTGAAAGAGAACTAAGTGTTAAATCCACAAGTGTAAATTTAACATAACTGAGTATTTTACCCTTTTTTTTTCTTCTCCAAAGTAATTACAGCAGGGAATTATGAGAAATAATGGAAGTATGTATGTGTTCAGGCATATACACTGTGGGCATTCACAAAGACAAAAACTGTATTTGTGGGGAAGACAGCTAGAATATACATCACTCCAAAGCTTATTCATGAAAACCTCCAAGACACTTCACAGAGGTCTCTTCTAAGATAATTTCCCTGGTTATTTAAAACTGATAAGGACCTGTTCTCATCTGAATATGAATTTCCTATTTCTGTGAAAAGTTGTTGTGTTTCCTCCTTCATATTACTATAAAGAGGGAGGGGGAAAACCCTCAATCTGCTGAAAGAACACTATCAGAATATGATTACTAAATGATCCCTGAGTATTTTCCATTTCCCAACACATCATTACAGTGAGTAGCATTTTAGGTAATTGTCAGATACACGCAAAGCCTCTTAGAATATCCTTGCAGAATTAATAGCAGAACACTACCTGTGGTCAATCCACTCCACCCGTCATCTTCCAGCATAATCACAGGTAGCTGGTCCCACAGCCACAAGCGCAGCTCCCAGACCAGCTTCCCCAGGCTTCCTGGGGAAGTTCATTCATCTGTGATCTTGGATAACATGGACTTAGGGTAAGTCCTCATCCTGGTTAATAAGGATTTCTTATGGCCACCTGATGCGAAGAGCCAACTCGCTGGACTAGACCCTGATGCTGGGTCTTTTCCAATGAATAAAAAGATTGAGGGCAGGAAGAAAAGGGGGTGATAGAGGATGAGATGGTTGGATGGCATCACCGACTCATGAACATGAGTTTGAGCAAGCTCCAGGAGATAGTAAGGGATAGTGAAGCCTGGCATGCTTCAGTCTATGGAGTGGCAAAGAGATGGACAGGACTAGGTGAGTGAACAACAACATATGGAGGTGATGAGGTAAGAGGAAGGGTAGCATCTCCTGGATGTGAAGGAGAAATAAACTCCTGCATATCCTGGCCTTTTCATGGAGATAAATTCAGCCTTTATCTTATATCAGCTACCAGAGAAGAGGGCTACCCCTGCTCTGGAGGGCGCAGGAAAGCAGGCTATCTGAGGTCAAATGTTTCCACCTCCACCCCTTGGGGCCAGGAGCTGTATAAAATGTACCTATACCATGGTGAGAAGGGAGGACGAAACTTTCATCACTAAGAAAGCATCCAAAAGAAGACTTCTTGCAGATGTGGCAGCTGGCTTTCCCTAGGGAGAGTACCAGGCATTGTGAAGTTTCCATCAAGTCCTACAAAGATATATTAGTGAAACCTAGACAAATTATTTAATCTGGTCACTGTCTCTGATGGCTCCAATATACAGTGCATAGGGACAATTTTCCACCTTTGTATAACACAAAATAAGAGAAAGAGGAAAAACAGAAATTTAATGCAAGTCCATGACATATCTTGCACACGACTTATCAGACTGATCACTTTCATGAAAGCAATATTCTACTCACAAATGAGCATATAAAACACACTGCTCTATTTCTAACCTAATGGCCCCTGCTAACCAATTAGTGACTATCTAATAGCATGATTTCTTAGGTTAATGGGGTACTCCAGTTCAGTTCAGTTCAGTCACTCAGTTGTGTCCAACTCTTTGCAACCCCAAGAATTGCAGCATGCCAGGCCTCCATGTCCATCACCAACTCCTGGAGTTCATTCAAACTCATGTCCATTGAGTCGGTGATGCCATCCAGCCATCTCATCCTCTGTCGTCCCCTTTTCCTCCTGCCCCCAATCCCTCCCAGCATCAGAGTCTTTTCCAATGAGTCAACTCTTCGCATGAGGTGGCCAAAGTACTGGAGTTTCAGCTTTAGCATCATTCCTTCCAAAGAAATCCCAGGGCTGATCTCCTTCAGAATGGACTGCTTGGATCTCCTTGCAGTCCAAGGGACTCTCAAGAGTCTTCTCCAACACCACAGTTCAAAAGCATCAATTCTTTGGTGCTCAGCCTTCTTCACAGTCCAACTCTCACATCCATACATGACTACTGGAAAAACCATAGCCTTGACTAGACGAACCTTTGTTGGCAAAGTAATGTCTCTGCTTTTGAATATGCTATCTAGGTTGGTCATAACTTTCCTTCCAAGGAGTAAGCATCTTTTAATTTTGTGGCTGCTATCACCATCTGCAGTGATTTTAGAGCCCAGAAAAATAAAGTCTGACACTGTTTCCACTGTTTTCCATCTATTTCCCATGAAGTGATGGGACCATATGCCATGATCTTCGTTTTCTGAATGTTGAGCTTTAAGCCAACTTTTCACTCTCCTGTTTCACTTTTATCAAGGGGCTTTTTAGTTCCTCTTCACTTTCTGCCATAAGGGTGGTGTCATCTGCATATCCGAGGTTATTGATATTTCTCCCAGCAATCTTGATTCTAGCTTGTGCTTCATCCAGCCCAGCGTTTCTCATTATGTACTCTGCATATAAGTTAAATAAGCAAAGTGACAATATACAGCCTTGATGTACTCCTTTTCCTATTTGGAACCAGTCTGTTCTTCCATGTCCAGTTCTAACTGTTGCTTCCTGACCTTCAAGAGGTACTTAATGAGGTACAAATTCTAAAAGATGATGTTGTTAAAGTGATACACTCAATACACCAGCAAATTTGGAAAACTCAGCAGTGGCCACAGGACTGGAAAAGGTGAGTTTTCATTACAACCCCAAATAAAGGCAATGCCAAAGAGTGTCCAAACTACCTCACAATTGCACTCATCTCATGCTAGCAAAGTAATGCTCAAAGTTCTCCAAGCCAAGCTTCAACAGTATGTGAACCGTGAACTTCTAGATGGTCAAGCTGGATTTAGAAAAGGCAGAGGAACCAGAAATCAAATTGCCGACATCCACTGGATCATCAAAAAAGCAAAAGAATTCCAGAGAAATATCTACTTCTGCTTCATTGACTACACCAAAGCCTTTGACTGTGTGGATCACAACAAACTGGAAAATTCTGAAAGAGATGAGAATACCAGACCACCTTACCTGTCACTGAGAAATCTGTATGCAGGTCAAGAAGCAACAGTTAGAACTGGACATGGAACAACTGACTGGTTCCAAATAGGAAAAAGAATATATCAAGGCTGTATATTGTCACCTGCTTATTTAACTTCTATGCAGAGTACATCATGAGAAATTCTGGGCTGGATGAAGCACAAGCTAGAATCAAGATTGCTGGGAGAAATATCAATAACCTCGGATATGCAGATGACACCACCCTTATGGCAGAAAGCAAAGAAGAAGAACTAAAGAGCCTCTTGATGAAAGTGAAAGAGGAGAGTGAAAAGTTGGCTTAAAGCTCAATATTAAAAAAGCTAAGATCATGGCATCTGGTCCCATCACTTCATAGGAAATAGATGGGGCAACAATGTTAACAGTTACAGACTTTATTTTTGGGGGCTCCAAAATCACTGCAGATGGTGACTGCAGCCATGAAATTAAAAGATGCTTGCTTCTTGGAAGAAAAACTGTGACAAAGCTAGACAGCATATTAAAAAGCAGAGACATTACTTTGCCAACAAAGGTTCATCTAGTCAAAGCTATTGTTTTTCCAGTAGTCATGCATGGATGTTAGAGTTGGACTGTGAAGAAAGCTGAGTGCTGAAGAATTGATGCTTTTGAACTGTGGTGTTGGAGAAGACTCTTGAGAGTCCCTTGGACTGCAAGGAGATCCAACCAGTCCATCCTACAGGAAATCAGTCCTGAATATTCATCGTAAGGACTGATGCTGAAGCTGAAACTCCAATATTTTGGCTACCTGTTGGGAAGAACTGACTCGTTTGAAAAGACCCTGATGCTGAGAAAGATTGAAGGCAGGAGGAGAAGGGGATGACAGAGGATGAGATGGTTGGATGGCATCACCAATTCGATGGACATGAGTTTGAGTAAACTCCGGGAGTTGGTGCTGGACAGGGAGGCCTGGGGTACTGAAGTCCATGGGGTTGCAAAGATTTGGACACGACTGAGCAGCTGAACAGAATAACATGATTTCTTAGCTTCATGAGGTACTTTAACTGAAGTTCGGACCTCCTTTTAGTCACTGACCTTTTATAGTGACCTTAACAAATTCAGTGGCAATTTACCCCAGGGTCCTTTCAAGTGTTCAAAATATTTATAAATCCTTTCTAAAGTCTGACAACGTTCTTCAATGTAAACATAATCTCTTCATACTGAAAGCCTCAAAGTGATTCCGCAATAATACAATACTAAGTAGAGGCATCTGACCTTCAGACAAGCCAGTTCTGCAGTCTTCAGTTAAAATATTATGTGACCCTATGAAGGGACATAGAAATCCTGTTAGAAAGATATAATTTCCCACAGCCTCAAAATCCATTCAACTGTGATGGTGGTGTTCATAGTTCCTATGGCAAATAAGGAAAAATGGGCTTCCATGAAATTTAGTTAAGTGCCTTCAATCTATATGGTTGCCTTCTCCTTTTCAGGAAGGAGAAAAAAATCCATTTTATTCCACTACAGTTAAGATATCCTTTTGTGTTAAGAATTTAAGCCTATCAGAACTATCATTATCATATAGTAATAGTTAAAGGAACCAAAATGTTTAAGAAGCCACAATATTTGTCCTCTTGTATTTGGTTGGGCAAGAAAGATTAGATTTTTCTATCCTTGATCCTAGGGGCTTAAACAAAGGTTAATTGGCAAGTGTTATAAAGAGATAGAGTTGGTCTTCAAAAAAAATTCTTACAATACTACAAAAGGAGAGTGAGTTCTTCTGGAAGTGGTAAGTCCCTCTGTGTATGTGAGTGTGTGTGTGTTTGGGTATAACTGAAAATATACTTGGGATTGGGAGACAGGGCCTCTGTAGTATTTATCTATTCATTGATCTTTTCTTGAGAACTTGCTATGGGTCAGTTATTGCTTCAACAAGGTGAGTTGTGTGCTGACAGAGTTCCTCAGCAAAAATGCTAAGAATTTCAAGAATACTTTCTCTCTCTATCATTTCTATTGAAGTTTACCCCAAATGTCAGTAGGTGACTTAATAGTTAAAAGTCTCTATTTTATTGACTTTTTATTGGAGTATAGTTGACTTAAAATGTTACGATAATGTCTGATATACAGCAAAGTGAACCAGTTATGCACACACATATACTCAGCTCTTTTTAGATTCCATTCCCATGCAGGTCATTACAGCATATTAAATGGAGTTCTGTGTGCTATACAGTAGGTTCTTATTAGTTATCTACTTTATGTATAGTAGTGTGTATATGTCAATCCCAGTCTCCTAAATATCCCTCTCCAACCCTGTTCCTTTGGTAACCATAAGTTTGTTTTCTACATCTGTGACTCAATTTCTGTTTTGTAAATAAGTTCATTTGTAACCTTTTTCTTTTTTTTTTAGATTCCACATATAAGTGATATCATATGATATTTGCTTTGCATCTGCCTTACTGTATGGAAACACAAAAGACCCTAAATAGTCCAAAGAAATCTTAAGAAAGAAAAATGGAGCTGGAGGAATCAGGTTCCCTGACTTCAGATTATAATACAAAGCTATAGTAATCAAAACAGTATGGTACTGGCACAAAAACAGAAATACAGATCAATGGAACAGGACAGAAAACTGAGAGATAAACCCATGCACCTATTGTCATTAATCTATGACAAAGGAGACAGTAACATCTGATGGAAGAAAGACAGTCTCTTCAATAAATGGTTCTGAGAAAACTGGACAAACACATGAAAAGAATGAAATTAGGAATTGTCTAACACCATACACAAAAATAAACTCAAAATGGATTAAAGACCTAAATGTAAGATCAGATACTATAAAACTCTTGGAGGAAAACATAGGCAGAACATGCTCTGACATAAATAGCAGCAAGATCTTTTGATCCACCTCATATAATAATGAAAATAAAAACAAAAATAAACAAATTGGACTTAATCAAATAAAAGATTTTGTATAGCAAAGGAAACCATCAACAAAATGAAAAGAAAAGCCACAGAGTGGGAGAAAAATATTTGCAAATGAAGAGACTGACAAGGGATTAATGTCCAAAATAAATAAACAGCTCATGTAGCCCAATATCAGAAAACCAAACAGCCTAGTCAAAAACTGGACAGAAGATCTAAATACAGTAAGTCCCCTATATATGAATCTTCAAGCTGCAAACTTTCAAAGATGCAAATATGTGTTCTATCAATGTTGGACGTGGGTAAAATTGATGCTTGTCCTCCATCTCTATTGCTGATGATCCTTCAGCTCTACCATCTCCCACCTCCTTTTCCTTCTCTAGTCAGTAACTCTTCCTTCCTGCTCACTTGAGGCCAGCCCCTGTGTGCAGCTGTTGTACTATACTACTGTACTGTTCAAGATACTGTACTATAAGATTAAAAATATTTTCTTTTTTTTGTATTTGTTATGTATTTATTTGTGTGAAAAGCATTGTAAACCTATTACCACACAGTACTAAATAGCCTATTGTGTTTGTTGGGTACTTAGGGTAACTTTGTTGGACTTAACAAACAAATTGGACTTACAAATATTTTCTCATATGTAGGGACTGTACTGTAGACATTCTCCACAGAAGAAATACAGATGGCCAAGAGGCGCACTAAAAGAGGTTCAATATCACTAATTAATAGAGAAATGCAAATTAAAACTACAATAAGGTAGCACTTCACACAGGTTAGAATGTCCATCATCAAAATAGTCTACAAACAATAAATACTGGGGAGGGTATGGAGAAAAGGGAATCCTCATATACTGCTAGTGATAATGTAAATTGGATTAACCACATAGAATGAAAATTGGCATTGCAATGTAAAAATCTGTAGACAGTGACACTATTTAATGCACTGACAGTCTGTCCTTGGAAAGATGAAAATAGAGAATAACCTGAGCAGTGTAATCTCTTCTCTCAGTGACACCACTGACAAAATGTGTGATCTCAGATGTTTATTATACTCAGTTTCCCCATGTGCAAACTCTTCACCTAAGTAATACACTACATTGTCAGAGGACAGTGGAATAAAAAATATGTTGGAAAGAAACTAATGCATCACAGAGTCCTGATTTGGACATCTGTGAAAATAAATCTTTAGTTTTTTCATCTTGAGTTTTAATTATTAAAGACTTGAAAAAATATTGAAACAAAGAAACAATAGGAAATAACACTAAAATAATAGAGATGAGCAAAAAGCCAACTCATTGGAAAAGACCCTCATGCTGGGAAAGATTGAGGGCAGGAGGAGAAGGGGATGACAGAGGATGAAATGATTGGATGGCATCATTTACTCAATGGACATGAGCTTGAATAAACTCCAGGAGATAGTGAAGGACAAGGAAGCCTGGTGTGCTGCCATCCATGGATTGCAAAGAGTTGGATACAACTTAGTGACTGAAGGACAGCAACAAGATGTAAGGAGCATGGGAGAGATCAGATGTGGTTGGCAATTTCTAGAACTAGTCACAAAAGGCAAAGCTGGAAACAAGTCAAGCAATCATCAACTGATAAACAAAATGGTCTAGCCAATTAATGGAGTATTAGCCATGAAATGGGAGTGAAGTAATGTAACCTGCTACCACATGGATGAACCTTGAAAACATGCTAAGTGAAAGAAGACAAAAACAAAAGACCATGTGTTGTATGATTCTATTTATGTGAAATATCCAGAATAGGTGAATATCTAAAGACAGAAAGTTTATTATTGGTTCAGTTCAGTCGCTCAGTCGTCTCTGACTCTTTGCGACCCCATGGATGGCAGCATGCCAGGCCTCTCTGTCCATCACCAACTTTTAGAGCTTGCTCAAACTTATGTCCATCAAGTCGGTGATGCCATCCAACCATCTCATCCTCTGTCATCTCCCTCTCCTTCTGCCTTCAATCTTTCCCAGCATCAGGTCTTTTCCAATGAGTCAGTTCTTCATATCAGGTCTCCAAAGTATTGGAGTTTCAGCATCAGTCTTTCCAATGAATATTCAGGACTGATTTCCTTTAGGATTGGCTGATTTGACCTCCTTGCAGTTCAAGGGACTCTCAAGAGTCTTCTCCAACCACAGTTCAAAGGCATCAATTCTACAGCACTCAGTTTTCTTTATAGTCCAACTCTCACAACCATACATGACTACTGGAAAAACCATAGCTTTGACTAGATGGACCTTTGTTGGCAAAGTAATGTCTTTGCTTTTTTAATGGTTGCCAAGAACTATAGGGATGGGAGAATGGGGAGTGATTGCTTAATAGGTATAGTGTTTCCTTCTGGGAAATGGAAATGTTCCAAAACTAGATCATAGTGATATAGTGATGATTGTACAATATATATATTTAAATTATTAAAACGGTAATTTTTATATTATGCGTATTTTACCCTTAAAATTGTATATGCATGGTAGCATAGGCAGGAGCCAGATGGTGGCCAGAAGGACAATTTGGGAGGCTCTTGTATAGCCTAGTGTGGTAGGCAGACAGAAGAGTACCTCTTCCTCCTCTGCCAAGATGTCCACATTCTAATCCAGTTCAGTTCAGTTCAGTTCAGTTGCTCAGTTGTGTCCAACTCTTTGCAACCCCATGAATTGCAGCACGCCAGGCCTCCCTGTCCATCCATAGAACCTATAAATATGTTATCTTACATAGGAAAGGGGGATTAAAGTTGCAAACAGAATTAAGTTTGCTAACCAGTTGATTTCAAAATAGGGAGAAAGGGAAATATATAACCAACTGAATGCAGAGTTCCAGAGCATAGCAAAGATAGATAGGAAGGCTTTCTTAAATGAACAATGCAAAGAAGTAGAGGAAAACAATAGAATGGGAAAGAAGAGATCTCTTCAAGAAAATTGGAGCTATCAATGGAGCATTTCATGCAAGTATTTTCATGCACGATAAAGGACAGAAGCAATAAGGACCCAACAGAGGCAGAAGACATTGAGAAGTGATAAGAATACACAGAAGAACTATACCAAAAAGCTCTTAATGACTCAGATAACCACGATGGCATGATCACTCACCTAGAGCCAGACATCCTGGAGTCCAAAGTCAAGTGGAACTTAGGATGCATTATGACAAACAAAGCTAGTGGAGGTGATGGAATTCCAATTAAGCTATTTAAAGTCCTAAAAGATGATGCTGTTAAAGAGCTGCATTCAATATGTCAACAAATCTAGAAAACTCAGCAGTGGCCATAGGACTGGAAAAGATCAGTTTTCATTCCAATTCCAAAGAAGGGCAGTACCAAAGAATATTCAAATTACCGTACAATTGTGCTAATTTTACACATTACCAAGATAATGTTCAAAATCCTTCAAGCTAGGCCTCAGCAGTACATGACCCAAGAACTTCCAGATGTACAAGCTGTATTCAGAAAAGGCAGAGAAACCAGAGATCAAACTATCAACATCCATTGGATCATCAAATAAGCAAGAGAGTTCCAGAAAAACATCTACTTCTGCTTTATTGACTACACCAAAGCCTTTGACTGTGTAGATCACAACAAACTGCAAAAAATTCTTAGAGATGGGAAGACCAGACCACCCTACCTGTCTTCTGAGAAACCTGTGTGCAGTTTAAGAAGCAGCAGTTAGAACCTTACATGGAACAACTGACTGATTCAAAATTGGGAAGGAGTACATCAAGGCTGTATATTGTTACCCTGCTTATTTAGCTTACATACAGAATACATTGTGCACAATGCCAGGCTGGATGAATCACAAGCTGGAATTAAGATTGCCAGGAGAAATGTCAATAACCTCAGATATTCAGATGATACCATTCTAAAGGCAGAAATTAATAAGGAACTAAAGAGCCTCTTGATTAGGGTGAAAGAGAAGAGTCAAAAAGCTGGCTTAAAACTCAACATTCAAAAAACTAAGATCATGGCATCTGGTTCTGTCACTTCACGGCAAATAGAAGGGGAAAACATGGAAGCAGTGATAGATTTTATTTTCTTTGGCTCCAAAATCATCATGAATGGTGACTGCAGCCATGAAATTAAAAGACACTTGCTCCTTGGAAGAAAAGTTATGACAAACCTAGACAGTGTATTTCAAAAAGCAGAGACATCACTTTGCCAACAAAGGTCTGTACAGTCACAGCTATGGTTTTTCCAGTAGTCATGTACAGATGTGAGAGTTTGACCATAAAGATGACTAAGCACTAAAAAATTGATGCTTTTGAATTGCAGTGCTGGAGAAGACTCTTGACAGTCCCTTCGACTGCGAGGAGATCAAACCAGTTGATCCTAAAGGAAATCAACCCTGAATATTCACTGGAAGGACTGATGCTGAAGCTCCAATACTTTGACTACCTGTTGCAAGGAGACAACTCACTGGAAAAGACTCTGATGCTGGGAAAGATTAACGGCAAGAGGATAAGAAAGTGGCAGAGGAAGAGATGGTTAGATAGAATCACTGACTCAATGGACATGAATTTGAGCAAACTCTCAGAGATAGTGAAGGACAGAGAAGCCTTGCGTGTTGTAGTCTGTGGGGTCCCAAAGTGTTGGACACGACTTAGTGACTGAACAACAACACAATCCTGAATTATCTGGGTGGGTTTGATGCAATCATAAGAGTTCTTAAAAGCAAAAGAGGGAAGCAGAAGAGAGTCAATGTTAGAGTGAGGCACCATGAGCAAAGCTTGACTGCCACTCCTGGCTTTGAAGGTGAGGATGAGGGTAATTGAGCCAAGTAATGTGAGCAATCTCTAGAAGAAAAAAAGGGCAAGATAAAATATTGTCTCCTATAGCATCCAGAAGGAACACAGCCTACAGCTTCATTTTGGACTTCTGATTCATAGAACCGTGAGGTAAAACATTTGTGTTGCGTTGAACCACTGTTTGTAGTAATCTGTTTACAGCAGCAACAGGAAACTCATACATTATTCTACTACCAATCTGGATTATTGAATTTCACTATTTCTTGGTTTATCAGTTTTTAGAATGGAATTTGATTTTAGCCCCTTTGAAACCCATTTTTGATCTGACCTTCAGAACTGTAAGACAGTAAATTTATTTTGTTTTAAGCCACCAAATTCAGTGACTTGCTGTAACAGCAATTGGAAACTAATACACCTACTAAGATATGACAGTGGACTAGATTAAAGTGGATGTAGTTCTATGAAGAGAAGTAGATATATTCAAGAGATTTTATACAGTACAATTGACCAGGCTTGGTTGCTCTTTTAAGATGGAGATTGAAAAGACAGAAAGGGGGCATTAGGAGAGATTGGATGGTTCCAAGATTTCAGACTGAGCAAGTGGATTGATACTTGTATCGCTCCCTGCCATAAGAATTGCTGCAGGAGAATTAAGTCTGGGAGAGGAAGTCCATGAGTATAATTGTACTCTTGTGACATCACTACCACGAGATCAAATAGAGATGTCTACCATGCAGCTGAGAATCAGAAGAAATCAGAAAGAATACAGATCTGGCAGCTGAAAGAATATAAATAGCAAATGAGTCCATGGGAGCAGAGGAGATTGACTAGTGTGTGTATGTAAAATGAAAAAGAAGAGGATCCTTGAAAAGCCCCGAGGAAGTCAATTTTAGGTCCACATAGAGAAGGTGATACTGAGAAAGGAGACTAAGAATAGTCATCTGAGGGGAGACTATCATCCCTTGGAAAGAGCCACTTAGACCTTGGAATCCACGGCAAGAGTAGCTGTGATAAGTGGTGGGAATAGAAGCTCTATCCAGTTGACTGGGTAATGAGTGGGAGGTGAGGAAATGGTGAAGTGAAGACAACTGTTCCAGGAAAACTGAAGAGAAATGGAGAAAAGGGCTAGGGTTTCCAAGTCCCAGGAACAGCACTAGCTAAGCTTTGGAATAAACCATAAGACCAGTGCATGAGTTGTGCCATGAAAAATGGGGCAGGTTAGAACACTGACTACTTCAGAGATGAGTTACAAGGATGGTGTGTGAATGTCTTTGAATACCACAAATTCAATCCACACTGCCCCGCGTAAGTTAACTCTGGGCTGTGTCATTATACTTCATGAATCTCGAAGTGTGCTGATAATTTACTGATTGGAGAAGGCAATGGCAACCCACTCCAGTACTCTTGCCTGGAAAATCCCATGGACGGAGGAGCCTGGAAGGCTGCAGTCCATGGAGTCACTGGGAGTCAGACACGCCTGAGTTACTTTACTTTCACTTTTCACTTTCATGCATTGGAGAAGGAAATGGCAACCCACTCCAGTGTTCTTGCCTGGAGAATCCCAGGGACGGGGGAGCCTGGTGGGCTGCCATCTATGGGGTCGCACAGAGTCGGACACAACTGAAGTGACTTAGCAGCAGCAGCAACATTATTATTATTAATCCATCTGCCAAATCAGTGAATTATTAACTAGAATTACTTAATGCATCTATTTGCTTTCTACACCTAGGGAGTGTAAAAAGCACGGTCTCCAAGGTTGTCTCGTGCCAGAGACGAAACAACCTCAGAACTAACACAGAAACTCACACTAACATGTGAAAAATTCTGTTGGTTTCCATCCAAATAAATAGGAGACCATAAAACCCCCAAAACTGTTTCTCACTTATTAAAAAGCCTACTATTGGCAGAAAAGCTTCTGGATTTCTTTTTTTTTTTTTTTGTTTCAACACAGTGGCATGATGTTTCTGCTTTCTTTCCCCATCGATACATAATCTAATGTAACAGGTACCACCAAAAACTGCAACATTCATTTGGCTGTAACAGCCAAGGGTTTTCTGATTTGAGCCTTTGGGAGGGAGAGGCATTCCGAAGGGTTGGCATTCTGCCACCAAATCTATGGTTTGGAAGCACCTCCAAAATTAATCCTTGCTCTACTTTCATTCAATACGCAACACTGCCAAAATACTGTTCATCTGCTGGAGTTAAGTACTCAATGAAAGCCAGAGGGAAAATTACAACCTGGAGAAATAATCAAAAGACTCAAAGCAAGATACACATCTGTCTGGATTGAAGTTTTCGCTTTTCTCACTAGCCTGCCCAATTCATAATAAGTTCATCCTTCAGAACTACTGAGTAGTGGAGAGTCAACAAGATGGCAGTGGCTATGAAAGCAAGAGTGAGCATGGCACTGACTGTGTCACTACTTCAATAAACTATGTCTGAAATTCCAAAAAAAGAAAAATAGGGGAAGGGGTTCTGTAAGAATTCAGTCACCATAATGTGCAGGATTCATTTTTTGATGTATGAGATAAGAGCTACTTCCTAAATCATAGACTCAAAGAGACCACCACTGCAAAGGTTAAATCTTCACCTGATTCAAGCTCTTTACTTTTTCAAGTTCAACTAAGAATTGCTTCCCGGTGCAATTGCATTGAACTCTGGCATTACCCTTTAATATATTAATGGCACTTATTCAGACCTGAGACCAGGTGGCTCAGATGGTAAAGCGTCTGTCTGAAATGCAGGAGATGCGGGTTCGATCCCTGGGTTGGGGAGATCCTCTGGAGAAAGAAATGGCAGCCCACTCCAGTATTCTTGCCTGGAAAATCCCATGATCACAGAGCCTGGTAGGCTACCATCCATGGGGTCACAAAGAGTCGGACACAACTGAGAGACTTCACTTTCACTTATCTAAAATAAGAGTTATCTTACAGTTCAGGTGGGAAGGGGAAAAAAAGTTGTTATAGATATTAGTTTCCTTCTAGATGGACCCAAAGAGGTGAATTTACACTTAAGCTATAAAGCCTATTGGAGGACTAGTTCAGATTGTCATTTAAAAAATGACTTAAAAGTCAGAATTTTATAAAATTGAAACACCTTCATGATTAGCAAATTACCTATTAGAGAAAACTTTTTCAGGATTACTCGTTATGAGTAATTTTAATAGGGTACAAATAGGAAATAATTTTATTCTTTACTGACCTGCTTTGAAAAAGTGAAAGCGTTAGCTACTCTGTTGTGAGCACATTTCTTCCACTTGTCTCATCTCTGCCTGGGCTAGGCTTCCAGACCATTACAGTCTGATTTTCACATTTATTCTCAGATAGGTAGCTACCTTCTTTCTTGCATATGGCAGCAAATAAAAGGGAAAGTGTTAGTCACTCAGTTGTGTCCGACTCTCTGTGACCCCATGACTGTAACCCACCAGGCTCCTCTGCCCATGGAATTCACCAGGCAAGAATCCTGGAGTGGGTTGCCATTCCCTTCTCCAGGGGATCTTCCTGACCCCAGGATTTAACCCGGGTCTCCCCCATTGCTTGACCTGTTTTATCAACTATTAATTTCCTCCCCTGGAAAAAACATTTCAAAGATACCACTATATTGTGAAGAAGACCCATCCAGCTGATTTCAGAACATTGATCTCTTATCCAATTTAAAACTTCTCCCTTTCTCAGCTCAGAAGCCAGCATGGGGAGGGAAATAATCTTGATGAGCTTCTTCACTACTTCTCCACAGTGCTTCTACCAAAGGTCCTGATTTGGTAGCAGACTCCTTTGGCCCCTCCAGGACTTTCTGAGGGCAGATGAAATGCAGAGGTCATACTTGATTAGGACATCTGTGATCTGGTACCAGGACTGTCTGTGTATCAATTCTCAGATGGGCAAGCATGCTTTTTCTCCCAACTCAGAGTAGCAGGGAGCTCTAGAGAGCAGTTCCCTGGTGTGAACCTCACTCAACATGCAGACATAATTTTTAGAGTTCCATTATATAGTTCAAACTGAACAACATTTTATTAAAAAAAAAAAAAATTAGCATGCTGTGTATCCAGAAAAACATCTGTATTTTGCTTATTATGATTCCCTTTGTATACATTTAAAGAAAATCTTGCTTCTTCTGTGAAAAACTATTTCAAATCATGAAAAAATCAGTTCTTCAACCCACACCACACTCCTGACACCAAGACACAGGATGAGTATAACTCCTGAGAATTTTCCCCACTGTGTTCCCTATGGTTCTAGCTTCCCTCTTGAGTATCAGTCTACAAAAGTCAACACACTGATAGATCTGCTTTTATAGACTGTATGAAACACTCTGACTAAAGACTTTGCTGACAAAAGATCTGATCCATTTATTAACAATGTAAAACAATCATTGTACAGAAAAAGAAATTGTGTAGAAATTATTATTTCCTTCCTGGCAACTGAAAGAACTGAATTCATCCAACTGGTAGATTGTAGCAATCGTTTCCAGAAAGTTTGAGTGGCTGCCAAGCTGTAACACTCCGTGACATTTGAGCAGTGTCTCAGTTTAGAGTCAGATTTGTCTATCATGCCACCATCATACAGAGTGGTGGATCTCTATCTTTCAAAAGGCCCAAATGTGGATTGGAAATCCACCAGTCTATGGAAACTGATGGATTCCAGAGACTGAATATAGAATCTCATAGGCAGTGACTCTTAAGTCCAGTCTGACAAAGATTCATGGTATCACATTGGGAAACTTGCTTCACCTCTTTGGACCTCAGAATCCTCACCCATAAGGGTGTACGAAGTAAGTAAGTGTTTGTCATGCAGTCATGCTCGACTCTTTGCGACCCCATGGACTGCAGCCCACCAGGCTCCTCTGTCCATGAGATTTTCCAGGCAAGGATACTGGAGTGGGTTGCCATTTCCTTCTCCAGTAGGGTATAAGGAAGAGTGGGGCAATAATCCCCTAAGGACTAAGGGCTCTTGAAACTGTAATATTGAACAATTCCAGGACTCTTGAAACTCCATATTGAACAATTCCAGGAGTTAGAGTAAATTTGTTGTACCATTACAAATCAGGAAAGTTCCTTGGAAAAATATATAATGGACAAGAGATGTAGAAAAAAGTTGACAAGAATTGTACAGGTTGGCCCTAGAGTTGATGGAAAAAGCAGTCTTGCTTGTGATGTTTAGACAAATGGGCCAAAACGAAGACATTTCTTTAAAAACACCTAAGCTCCTCCAATACTGTGGTCAGTCTCAGGTTGGAGACTTTTCTTTCACTGTTCTTTCAAGTGTAATTGAAATTTTTACATTTTATATTCTTTCACTAAGGCTCAGATATCTTTTTACCAGACATTTCTAAGAACACGGATAAAGTGTGATTTTCAAACCCTTTTACCCCAGAGGAGCGCTCCCAAACCAAAGCCGTGATTTTAAAGACAAAAATGTGTGCTTAGTAGTTTCGCTTGCTTAAAATAATACCTTCCTCCCACAAATGAATATACACAATGCTGAGCTAAGCTACATAAAATATGAGCAGAAAGCTTTCTTCTGAAAAAAAATTGTGTATTTTTAACTTTGGAGATCTAGTCACAGTCAATAAAACTTTATAAACATATACCATGTTCTTAATTAATTGAGCACATTATAGCCATCTCACAAATCTTCTCACTATAGGAGAAAGTCTTCAGTTTTGAAGCTTTTAATCTAAATTCAAAATTAACCTAAAAAGATAGCAACAACTGTTTTCCACAATTGTTGATATGACACTAGGAGTATATAGAGATTGGTGAAGCTTTACAGAATCTGGTCAAGAAATAGAGTGGGTTTGTTCTGGAAATGAACCATTTTAGTAATTATCATGAAAGAAGGCATTATCTGATGCTCTGATTATCTTTAAGAATTAGAAAGCTGTGAAATGGATCAGGTGCAACACCACCGGGAGATGGAAACAGTTAAGCATGAATATTGACTTAGTGAGTAAACAACAACAACCATATCTTTGTAGCTTAAAGATTCTATGTGAGATGAAATTCAAATACAAAATAAAGCAACTAGAGTTTCTCAGAAAGCACAGATTCTGGGCCCCCTTCCTGCAATTCAGAGATGAATAAATGGCACATCTTCCAGTTCACTGAGTGACTAAAAGATTCATCTTCTTCCAGTCCTATATGGCTTGCCAGATACTCAAAGGGGAGTAAAGGATAACTGGGCTAATGAAACAAAAGATGTTTTATTTTAATACATTTGACCACTAACAGATTCCAAACTGATATTTCTTTTTCAAAGAATGATTTAAGAGGAAATCAGATAGCATCAAAAAACATTTTTAGCACATGATTCTCCCTTCTATTACCTTTCAACAGCTCGTTCTCTTGCCCCTCACTCCCTCAACCTCCTCAAAACACACCCAAAATTGAAACCACTGGCGCCTTCACACAGAGGGGAAATGTGTATGTTGTACAGATGTATTTCTACCTTTGGGATTTGAATCACCCAAACAATCTGAGTTAATTACATCAACTGATGTAACCTAATTCCTTTAAAAGAGATGTCTGGCTGTGAAGAATTTTGAATGGATATTTAAAGCTTTCCTTAGCCCCCTGGAGAGAGTTTGAAATTAGGGAGATATTTTTTACCTAAGGAAAACAGTCCATCTTTGCAAATTCAATATTTCCATGCTCGTTACTCACTCATGTTTTTCTGTATTCTTTTTAAAAGTTAGACCTTTCATAGAACCTTGTAATAATACAGAGATGAAATTTTCATTACTAAGAGAAGGGAAGACAGTACTTTTTGCTAATAAGGTAGCAATAAGTCAAGTGATGTAAACAGCAACACAAAAATAAGTATTATCCTAGAAATCCTAAGATTCTCTCCACCAGGCAAAGTCAGGTCCATAAAGCCATTTTCCCCCCAATTATATTCTCGTAAAAGGTAGGTGATCTCAATGGTTTCCTGAGCTCTTTTCTGCTGACTCTGTCCAAGGGTAGCTATCAGCCCCTTGAATCTGTTTTCTGGTGCACAGATGGTGGTAGTGATTGTTTTGAAAACAATTTCTTGCATGGCCACCCCTCCAAAACCACCCAAAGCAAAATCCATCCCACACTTCTGTATTTACAGATTGAGAAAAATCTCCAAGTTTCTAAGGATTTATGATATTACCAGCATGTTTTTGGATGGTGGAGGAAAGCCATCCTAAATACTGCCTAAAACATTTTAGTTTGCCTAGCCATGACTGCACTGGAAAATTAGAGCAATGGCCTGGACACCGAACAAAGAAAACAATATCATTAGAATACAGTAATTCTGTAATTCCCTCCACTAAAACAAATTCATTTTTATGGTACTCAAAATGAAAACCTGCCATGTTGGCAGAGGAATTGGTGAGAGTGAACAGGAACATAAATACGTATCTAGTAAAGGTAACTATGGTACTCATCTTTTTAAATTCCAGTTGTGGAATAGGGTTAAATCATAAATACAATTCAGGAAATCCAATTAAAGCTAACAGTGCATACTTATGTGCTTGTAATAAAAAGGGCATAGTTCAGTGAGCTAACAGGAAGAATGTCAGGCTTAACTAAGTATTTGATGTTTATAATATTCTAATAATGCAGACAATATAAAGAGCATCTTTCCCCCCAGAATCCTAACTGGTGAGTGGAAGAAAAAAACTGGTAGAGAGTTTTACAGAAAAACAGAATGCATTCAGGAAGGATATATCAATACCTAAAATATAGTATCTGATTATGCCTGGGAGCCATGAAACAGCATGTGAAGAAGAAACAAATGCCTCATTCAAATAAAATGACTGGAAAAATAGCCAAAGGCTAACAGAAACCCTCAAAGCCCCTTATTAGTTTATGATATATTCACTTTGAGGGGCTATCAAGGGCAGCACCTCTAAAGATATCTGGGTCTCCAGGGTTTCAGGTCACACTGATGAGTCAGCCACCATCTACTGTAAGCAGTGCAGAGATGAGACCACTTGGAAATCCTACATGATCGTTTGGGGATGCCACTTACAGAACTCTGGATAAACATAATGTCTGGCCATCACAATCATTCAAATAAAATAGATCTCTCAGTGTCTATCCTGAATCATGGAGGCTGTGGGTATGTTTGCACAGTTTAATTGCCAGTGATAAAATGCAAGTAAATCAAAGCTTAATAAAAGTAATTAAGTTTATCAGCTCATATAACTGGGATCTGGAGGGATAGAACTGGGTTTAGGCCAAACTGTTTGTAGAGATCTCTCAGTATCTCAACTCCAATTCTTTTAGATTGACTTTGTTCTACATGTGGGTTTTCTCTTCCTAGAAGGCAAGATGACTACTGATAGACACAGTCTCAAATTTTTCTAGTTTGACCTTAGCTAAACATACCCACCTATATACATGAGAGAGACATATCTTAGCTTTCAGTTCAGTTCAGTCGCTCAGTCGTGTCCGACTCTTTGCGACCCCATGAATCGCAGCAATGCCAGGCCTCCCTGTCCATCACCAATTCCTGGAATTCACTCAGACTCACGTCCTTCGAGTCAGTGATGCCATCCAACCATCTCATCCTCTGTCGTCCCCTTCTCCTCCTGCCTTCAATATTTCCCAGCATCAGGGTCTTTTCCAATGAGTCAACTCTTCGCATCAGGTGGCCAAAGTACTGGAGTTTCAGCTTCAGCATCATTCCTTCCAAAGAAATCCCAGGGCTGATCTCCTTCAGAATGGACTGGTTGGATCTCCTTGCAGTCCAAGGGACTCTCAAGAGTCTTCTCCAACACCACAGTTCAAAAGCATCAATTCTTCAGCGCTCAGCCTTCTTCATAGTCCAATTCTCACATCCATACATGACCACTGGAAAAACCATAGCCTTGACTAGACGGACCTTTGTTGGTAAAGTAATGTCTCTACTTTTCAATATGCTATCTAGGTTGGTCATAACTTTCCTTCCAAGGAGTAGGCGTCTTTTAATTTCATGGCTGCAGTCACCATCTGCAGTGATTTTGGAGCCCAGAAAAATAAAGTCTGACACTGTTTCCACTGTTTCCCCATCTATTTCCCATGAAGTAATGGGACCGGATGCCATGATCTTGGAGCTTTAAGCCAACTTTTTCACTCTCCACTTTCACTTTCATCAAGAGGCTTTTGAGTTCCTCTTCACTTTCTGCCATAAGGGTGGTGTCATCTGCATATCTGAGGTTATTGATATTTCTCCCAGCAATCTTGATTCCAGCTTGTGTTTCTTCCAGTCCAGCGTTTCTCATGATGTACTCTGCATAGAAGTTAAATAAGCAGGGTGATAATATACAGCCTTGACGTACTCCTTTTCCTATTTGGAACCAGTTTGTTGTTCCATGTACAGTTCTAACTGTTGCTTCCTGACCTGCATACAGATTTCTCAAGAGGCAGGTCAGCTGGTCTGGTATTCCCATCTCTTTCAAAATTTTCCACAGTTTATTGTGATCCACACAGTCAAAACCTTTGGCATAGTCAATAAAGCAGAAATAGATGTTTTTCTGGAACTCTCTTGCTTTTTCGAATGTTGGCAATTTGATCTCTGGTTCCTCTTCCTTTTCTAAAACCAGCTTGCACATCAGGAAATTCATGGCTCACGTATTGGTGAAGCCTGGCTTGGAGAATTTTGAGCATTACTTTACTAGCATGTGAGATGAGTGCAATTGTGCAGCCGTTTGAACATTCTTTGGCATTGCCTTTCTTTGGGATTGGAATGAAAACTGACCTTTTCCAGTCCTGTGGCCACCGCTGAGATTTCCAAATTTGCTGGCATATTGAGTACAGCACTTTCACAGCATCATGTTTCAGGATTTGAAATAGCTCAACTGGAATTCCATCACCTCCACTAGCTTTGTTCGTAGTGATGCTTTCTAAGGCCCACTTGACTTCACATTCCAGGATGTCTGGCTCTAGGTCAGTGATCACACCATCGTGATTATCTGGGTCATGAAGATCTTTTTTGTACAGTTCTTCTGTGTATTCTTGCCATCTGTTCTTAATATCTTCTGCTTCTGTTATGTCCATACCATTTCTGTCCTTTATCGAGCCCATCTTTGCATGAAATGTCCCCTTGGTATCTCTAATTTTCTTAAAGAGATCTCTAGTCTTTCCCATTCTGTTGTTTTCCTCTATTTCTTTGCACTGATTGCTGAGGAAGGCTTTCTTATCTCTTCTTACTATTCTTTGGAACTCTGCATTCAGATACTTATATCTTTCCTTTTCTCCTTTGCTTTTTGTTTCTCTTCTTTTCACAGCTATTTGTAAGGCCTCCCCAGATAGCCATTTTGCTTTTTTGCATTTCTTTTCCATGGAGATGGTCTTGATCCCTGTCTCCTGTACAATGTCACGAACCTCATTCCATAGTTCATCAGGCACTCTATCTATCAGATCTAGGCCCTTAAATCTATTTCTCTCTTCTACTGTATAATCATAACGAAAACTAGTCAATCTAATCACCCTAGGACCTCAGCCCTGTCTAACTCAATGAAACTAAGCCATGCCTGTGGGGCAACCCAAGACGGGCGGGTCATAGTAGAGAGATCTGACAGAATGTGGTCCACTGGAGAAGGGAATGGCAAACCACTTCAGTATTCTTGCCTTGAGAACCCCGTGAACAGTATGAAAAGGCAAAATGATAGGATACTCAAAGAGGAACTTCCCAGGTTAGTAGGGGCCCAATATGCTACTGGAGATCAGTGGAGAAGTAACTCCAGAAAGAATGAAGGGATAGAGCCAAAGCAAAAACAATACCCAGCTGTGGATGTGACTGGTGATAGAAGCAAGGTCCGATGCTGTAAAGAGCAATATTGCATAGGAACCTGGAATGTCAGGTCCATGAATCAAGGCAAATTGGAAGTGGTCAAACAAGAGATGGCAAGAGTGAATGTCGACATTCTAGGAATCAGCGAACTAAAATGGACTGGAATGGGTGAATTTAACTCAGATGACCATTATATCTACTACTGCAGGCAAGAATCCCTCAGAAGAAATGGAGTAGCCATCATGGTCAACAAAAGAGTCTGAAATGCAGTACTTGGATGCAATCTCAAAAACAACAGAATGATCTCTGTTAGTTTCCAAGGCAAACCATTCAATATCACAGTAATCCAAGTCTATGCCCCAACCAGTAACACTGAAGAAGCTGAAGGTGAACGGTTCTATGAAGGCCTACAAGACCTTTTAGAACTAACACCCAAAAAAGATGTCCTTTTCATTATAGGGGACTGGAATGCAAAAGTAGGAAGTCAAGAAACACCTGGAGTAACAGGCAAATTTGGCCTTGGAATACGGAATGAAGCAGGGCAAAGACTAATAGAGTTTTGCCAAGAAAATGCACTAGTCATAGCAAACACCCTCTTCCAACAACAGAGAAGACTCTACACATGGACATCACCAGATGGTCAACACCGAAATCAGATTGATTATATTCTTTGTAGCCAAAGATGGAGAAGTTCTATACAGTCAACAAAAACAAGACCAGGAGCTGACTGTGGCTCAGATCATGAACTCCTTATTACTAAATTCAGACTGAAATTGAAGAAAGTAGGGAAAACCAGTAGACCATTCAGGTATGACCTAAATCAAATCTTAGCTTTAACCGCCCTTAATTTAGCAACTGTATAAAGTAAGAAAGACATACCTCTCCCAAGAAAGGAGTGTTGTAATGAAAACATTAGGTCTTCTAGAATAAGTCTAATGAGCCTATGTTGGAAGCTAGGGTACCTCTTCCCTCAGGACACTCCTTCAGAGAATTAACATCAAGCACAGGCTCAGTGTGATTATGTCAATATTTCTTCAGAAGACAGCATCAAAGCATTGCCCCAACACACACACCTCTGCATGCATGATTGGGAAACCTTGTATGTTGAACAAGCCAGAATGGATTGGAACTATTGGCCAGATTCCCCTTCCCTCCTACTCTCCCTCCAGTCTTCAGTGATAAGGGAGAGCGCGTGAACAAATCTGCCACCATCTCTCCTTCTCCCACAATCCCATCTGTGTTTTCAGGAAAAAGTAGAGTTTCAAAGTTCAACAGCAATAGTGATTGTTGCCTATTGTAATTAAAAAGAAGAGTAAAAATGACATACGTAGAAGGCAGCTGTAGAAACTGGAATTCAACTGTCACAAAACTGAAGGGCACACTCACCCTACAGGTCAGCAAGAATTTTAGTTGATGGCAAGGTCCCAGCGGTGTGCCGTACATTTTCCCTTTCCTTTGGGATCAAATTTTTCCACGCCTTTTCTTATCCCAGAGATAACTACTGGAAGTTTTGACAAAGCCTATTCACTCAAATAAGTCATTTTTCACTAGTGACCTAAAAGCCCAAGTTTTCCAGCCAGGTGAGAAAAGGATTTAGATACGGACTGTTTACTTTGAGCATATCTAATCCAATCAAATGCCATCAAATCCAAGCAAATTTCCATCTAGCTCAAGTCTGTAGAATTTGTGCACCTCAATCTCAGATCATGGTAACAGAATATCTTCCTCCTGTGTATCCCAGTTCAGGACTTGCAAACTGGTATGTTCAACAGTTAATGGTTTAAGTTAGTGCAAATTCAGCTTTATGATACATTTAATTTCTATTCTATTTTGTCTAAAATAATTTTTATCCATTTATCTTCTACCTAACTCCCTCTTAGATGTCACTACACACCAACTGATTATTGAAAGAAATCTTCCAAATTAGGTTTCTTCTCACTTAGTAGTAGTATAGCTGTCTTGGGGCTCTCTTATTAATAGAACAGCTAATATTAAAAGGTATTAGCAGAGCTGGTGCAAGAATATCTAAGACTACCAGATTTCATTAAAGCCTCTTGAATGGATCAAGCACAAGAAAGAAAAAGAAATTCTATATTGATCAATGCAAATGAAAAGCAATTATATAAAAACTATTAAAGGTTTATTTTATATGTTGGGGGAATTAGTTCTGAACACAAAAATTACCCTCAAAATTCACTTTGACAAATGTATTTTTTAAATGAAGGAAGAAGGCTTATCTTAAGTACTTAGAATACATAGGTTTCCAGAAAGGAGGGAGATGTCTGAATGAGGAATTTAGCCTGTGTGTGTGTCTGCTTTTGTCAATTTTGGCTTCAGATATTCCACACAAATATTGTGAAACAGAGGGTACTTTTTCTGCAAGAATTTGGCAAGATTAGAATTGAGTTGTGCTCCTAATTTTGGGATTCAGTGAGGCATGATGGAAAGATTCCCACTTGGAGTAAGGCAGTTCTGGACTGAAATCTCAGTTACACCCTACACAACCTACAGATCCTCAGCAAGTTATTTAAACTCTCTGAATGTTAGCATTTTCACCTGCAAAACACAGACAACGTTAACTTATGATGTTGTTGCAAAGACTGAATAAATCACTGACTTCATGGTGTGTGTGTGTTGTTGCTTCAGTTGTGTCCAACTCTTTGTGACCCTGGGGTCTGTAGCCCACCAGGCTCCTCTGTCCATGGGATTCTCCAAGCAAGGATACTGGATTGGGTTGCCATGCCCTCCTCCAGGGGATCTTCCCAACACGGGGATCAAACCTGCATCTCTTATGCCTCCTGCATTGGCAGGCCGATTCTTTACCACTAGCGCCACCTGGGAAGCCCACCTTTATGGTAGTTAACATAATTTAAACAAATTCTATTATTATTTAGAATCTTGGAGTTGGCAGACAGTTCATCTAGTTCTTTTAGTCCAACTTCGACCCAATGCAGGATATAACCACACAAAAATTTACCGACAGACAATCCTACAACCTTAAGTGAAGAAGAGCTGTGTCTCAAATGTACCCATTCTATTTACATAAATATTTCCCTTGTAATAAACCCAAAAATTACCTCCCTGGAACTCATATTTATAGACTTAGTTCAATCTTATAGCATTGCTACTGCTAAGTCACGTCAGTTGTGTCCGACTCTGTGTGACCCCACAGACGGCAGCCCACCAGGCTCCCCCGTCCCTGGGATTCTCCAGGCAGGAACAGTGGAGTGGGTTGCCATTTCCTTCTCCAATGCATGAAAGTGAAAAGTGAAAGTGAAGTCGCTCAATCGTGTCCAACTCTTAGCAACCCCATGGACTGCTGTCTACCAGGCTCCTCCGTCCATGGGATTTTCCAGGCAAGAGTACTGGAGTGGGTCGCCAGTGCCTTCTCCATAGTTCAATCTTCTAGCATTAAATAGTGCATTTAACCCCTCTCTTTTATGACAAATCATAAATTCAAAGACTATCAAATTCAAGTAATTATTAGAGCATATACTCCTCCTCTCCAAAAATGTATTGTCTTACCAAGCTAAATATTTCCACATTTCAAGATCTTTAGATATTATAATTCTTTAGATATATTCCAGGTGATAGAACTGTACTATTTTAGTAATTTAATTATTTTATATGTAACAAAGTAACTGATAGAAATACTTTATTTCTTTGTTTAGGTGATTGTATTGAAAATTTTAATCTTAATAATTAAACAGAATCTTGTATTACCCACCTTGAAAAACTACATATAAATTTTAACTCTAATTATCTCCCTCTCAAGTTACCAGCTTTTATTTATTTTTAGTTTTCTATTTTAAGTCTACATAGAAAGCATTATTATTTTTATTGCTCTAGACAGTTAATGTCTAATAGAGTTGTCTATTTTTCACCATTCACTTTACATGTCAAACACTCCTATGAAATTTCTGCTTAAGTACACCCTTTAGAAATGCCTTTACTGAGGTCCTATTGAAAATGTTTCTCTTTTTGTTTTTCTGAATATGTTCTTAAAAGATAATTTTTCATAGATAAATAATTGAGTTAACAAGCATTTTCTCTGTATTTTGAAGATTGTATTCTACCTCCTGACTTCTATGCTGCACTTAAAATGACTGCTGTCAGTCTACTCAGACCACTTGTTAAAATCTTCTGTTGTATCTGGTACTTTGCTTTTAGTCTGTGTGGTTTTGAATTTCTCTTTAGATATCCTGTTTGTGATTTTTTGAAATTTCTATGCTCATGACTGATGTCTTTTATCAATTCTGGAAAATTCTTAGCCATTTATATGTTCACATATTTAATCTGAGAGATTTTATCTAATAGGTCTATTACTCCAAGTTCAGTTCAGTACAGTTCAGTCGCTCAGTCGTGTCTGACTCTTTGCAACCCCATGGACAGCAGCATGCCAGGCCTCCCTGTCCATCACCAACTCCCAGAGTTTACTCAAACTCTTGCCCATTGAGTCGGTGATGCAATCCAACCATCTCATCCTCTGTCGTTCCCTTCTCCTCCCACCTTCAATCTTTCCCAGCATCAGGGTCTTTTCCAATGAGTCAGTCCTTCACATCAGGTGGCCAAAGTATTGGAGTTTCAGCTTCAGCATCAGTCCTTCCAATGAATATTCAGGACTGATTTCTTGTAGGATGGACTGGTTGGGTCTCCTTACAGTCCAAGGGACTCGCAAGAGTCTTCTCCAACACAACAGTGAAAAAAAGCATCATTCTTTGGTGCTCAGCTTTCTTTATAGTTCAACTCTCACATCCAAACGTGACTACTGGAAAAGCCATAGCTTTAACTAGATGGACCTTTGTTGGCAAAGTAATGTCTCTGCTTTTTAATATGCTGTCTAGGTTGCTCATAACGTTTCTTCCAAGGAGTAAGCGTCTTTTAATTTCATGGCTGCAATCACCATCTGCAGTGATTTTGGAGCCCAAAAAAAAATGAAGTCTGTCACTGTTTACATTGCTTCCTCATCTATTTGCCATGAAGTGATGGGACCAGATGCCATGATCTTAGTTTTCTGAATGTTGAAATTTAAGCCAACATTTTCACTCTCCTCTTTCACTTTCATCAACAGGCTCTCTAGTTTCTCTTCGCTTTCTGCCATAAGGGTGGTGCCATCTGCATATCTGAGGTTATTGATATTTCTCCTGTCAACCTTGATTCCAGTTTGTGCTTCATCCAGCCCAGTGTTTCTCATGATGTACTCTGCATATAAGTTAAATAAACAGGGTGACAATATACAGCCTTGTAGATGTATGTTAAACACTTTGATTTTCCTCTTTTTCTTTCATATCTTCTATCACTTTACCTTCCTGTTACTTTCTGGGAACTTTCTTTAGCTTTATCTTGCAGTTTGCTAATTTCTCCAATTATGCCTAATCTGTTTATGCCTCCAAGTGAGTTTTTAACTTCAATTCTTTTTTTAGCTTTTAAATGTTCCATTTCCTTCTGATTCTTTGTTTGCATTTTAAATTCTATCCTTCATTTCTTTAAATGTGTTTCCAGAACACCAAAAAGCATACAGTATAACATAGTGGCTAGGAGCTGGCTGTGAAGTTGGACTGTCAGGGTTCAAACACCAACTCTACCACTGATATTTTACGGGTCTGGTTTTGCTGGTTGTTATTTCCGCTTATTCTCCCTCACACTGCCTCATTTGCAACTGCTGATTGTGATTACTTATTCATTGAGAATTTATCTAAGGAATTTCTGTAAACATTGAGTAGAAAGTAGGTTCCTCCAGAAAAAACATTCATGTCCCTCTGACTGGTTCCTGGAAGTGTTACCAGTTTTGTGGTTATGGTATAACAATTCCTCAGGTGGCAGTTTTTTTCTGATCACAGATTATCTGGCTTCAAACCTTAAACTCAGGTGAGGTAAGCCATTAGCTATGGATCATCAGAGATAATATTTTCATTACCGCCCAGGTTGTCTTGGCATCTCCCTTTAGTAAAATAGAATTTCAACCTCATTCTTTTACTGAGGGTATAGCCTATTTTGTTTTTGAACTATAAAAGACATTTTAAATTTCAATTGCATTAACATTATCTAGTGTATCAGTTATCTGTACCAAATTTGCAATATTCATTAATGTCTTCCTCTAGGGTATGGGCAAAAATGTTAACATTTCTATTCTAGTTAATGCCAATATAAGTACCTTGTCCATTAGACATACAAATTATCCTTTACATAAATCATATCAGTAACTTCCTTCTCTTCTATTGTATTATTTCCAGAATGTATAGACTGGCTATTATTGGTGACACCATTAAAAGAGAAAACTCTTATGTTTTTCATTAAGGACCTCATTTTTCTCTTTTTGAATATAGCAAAAGTTTGTGAGAATGTTGTTCATACCTGGAATCCCCAAATTTCTTAAATCGTTTTAAATAGTTTTTCCCTCTCCACTCCATTGAAATTGCTTTTTAAAAGTCATCAATAACTTGCATCTTGCTAATGCTTTATTTCCATTGATCTACTAATTAAAGTTTATCTCTTGGTCTTGGGTGCTTCCCTGGTGGCTCAGATGGAATCTGCCTGCAATGCAGGGGACCTGGGTTCCATCCCTTAGGTGGGACGATCCCCTGGAGGAGGGCATGGCAACCCACTCTCGGATTCTTGCCTGGAGACTCCCCCATGGGCAGAGGAGCCTGGTGGGCTATGGTCCATGGGGTCACAAAGAGTCGAACACAACTGAGCGACTAAGCACAATGGCCTTGGATATCAAGAGCCTGGTTTTCTCTGCCTTTCCAGCTGTTCCTGTCTGGTCATCTTTGCTGGTTCTTCTACATCTCCCTGACATTTTAAGCCAGAGACTTTGGTATTGCTTCTTAATCAAATTATAAAACAGATTAATAGTATTACTTCCACTAGCTACAGACACTACACAGATTTCATAGTTTTTCACTACTTTATTTCATGTACTTTTCATAAGTAGGTGTTATCAACCTAATTAATAAATTTTAGCAGGTGATTTTGGAGCCCTTTAGCAAGCATATGGTTATCTAGAACAAGTTTTCCAGGCAATCTGATCTCCTTTACTGCTCAGAGTGTTTGATGTGTAGATCAGAGGAATACCATAGACATAACTGCGTTTTCACCAAGTCTTCAGACACTGACATTCCTGACTTCTTTGGAGAAGAAACAATAAAATGTTTAGAATTTGCAAAATGCAATGAACACGAACGATAGATCCAGATGACGAACAGAAGGGCCTGAGGTGCCACTTTGTAGTTATATCCTTGCCTCCAAGCCACTTTGTAGTTATATCCTTGCCTCCAATTGCTTCATTCATTCATTAATTGCTTAAACAAATATTTGTTGAGTGCCTATTTCCAGGTACTGGTTTTGGTTCTGTGTATATAAACATAGCTATGCAGTGGTACAATGGTAAAGAAACTGCCTGTCAGTGCAGGAGACATAGATTTGATCCCTGGTTCCAGAAGATCCCCTGGAGAAGGAAATGGCTACCCATTCCAGTATTCTTGTCTGAGAAATCACGTGGACAGAGGATCCTGGCAGGCTGCAGTCCATTGGGTCACAAAGCATCAGACATGACTGAGCACACAGCACCCACATGACACATTAAAGGAGAAATTGCTGGCTTTATGAAGCATACATTATAGTGGTGGAAACAGATAATAAATAATTAAAATATATACTAGACAGTGATAAGGGTTAAAGATAGTAACAGCAAGGAAGGGTGATAAGTATGTGTGTGTGAGGGAATAATTATAGATAGGGCAGCCAGCATGGGACTTAGACTTACAATTTATGTACATAAAGAATAGAAGGAGGGGAAGGAGGGTGTCTATTATTGCTTTACTAACCACTGAACATAACACTTGGAGTCTTCCTAGGTGGAGCTAGTGGTAAAGAACTCACCTGCCAATGCAGTAGATGTAAGACATGCAGGTTTGATCTTTGGGTTGGGAAGAGCCTGTGGAGGAAGACATAGCAACCCACTCCAGTATTCTTGCCTGGAGAATCCATGGCGAGAGAGGCCTGATGGACTACAGTCCATAGAGTCGCAAAGAGTCAGATACGACTAAAACAACTTGGCACTCACATAAAATAACACTTAACATATTGGTTAGCACAAACCAGTACTCAATAATATTTAATTAATAAACAAGTAAGTAGACAAAGTTTGATTATCTACCAAGGTCTTCATCATAGTAATCATATCAGAATCTTAAGCATTTCCTATAGAACAAAGTCATCTGGCTTTTATTTTTCACTTGTACTTTCTGAAGACTCAACAGAGCCACAAAGTGAAGGAAGCAATAATTCTCCGGCCACCACAGCTGCTACTGGTGTGTCCCCTGTTGTTATTTCCCCTTGACTCAAAGATGGTATGAAAAAGGTCCCTGTATGCTTTGTTAAGAGCATGTGTTAGCAGGAGTGAAGAGTGTGATATATCAGGAGCATGGTTCAACTTAGCATGTGTATTCCCTTTGAATATGTAGCTATATTCTGTAGTGATCTGATGTGGAGTCAATCCTGAAGGGTTTAGGGGAGGAAACAGGAGAGGGGAAGATAAGAGAGGTCCTAGTGATTCTATACATAAATAGAATCAAGCCAATGAAGGCTTTTGGAAAAGAGTGAAATAAATATCTCCAACACCTTTCAGAATGTCTGTTAATATTGATAAGTTTTTTTTCTTCAAGGGTTTCACCAAAATTTCTCAAGTTCATGTGTTTTTTTAAAAAACAGCCTGAGTTTCCTGAGGAACTGCTATGCCACTGATATTCTTTGTCTCAGTGTCTAGCTCTCTGAAGGTACACTCAGCAGGCCCTCTCATTCCTTCTCCTTTGGATTGTCTAAAATGGTGAAAAAATGGAAAATATGAAGAGCTGTTATGACTATCTCTGTTACAGGAGCAGCCTTTAAGGAATTATCTTCCCTTTTTTGTAATTAAATGGCTTTTTTTTTTTTTTTTAATGCACTTACATCCAGCTAACCTGCCAAAGCAAATCCAACAGTTAAATTTTCCTAAAAGACTGACCCAGGATAAAAGTCAGCAATCCCCAAGCAGGATGAAAGTGACTGGGTTGTTTTCCAGAGCTTTGCCTTACCCATCAGAGACTAAACTGATCCTGAGCTGGAGAGGAGAGGAGCCAAACAGGTCCTAAATACCAGCCTACAGGACACTGTTCTTGCTGTATAACACAGGTCCTATGGCCAAGAATATAAAGGGCTATTTCTCCTTCAAAGTACCTAAATGCTAATGTAAGTAGCTCTTATTATAATTCATTTTTAACTCTCTATACCAAATTCTTAAATAATGAAATGCAGAAGGAATGGGAACAGCAGGGTATGGTCTCTTGCCCAAAGCAGTCATTCATCTAAGAATCCATTTTTGGTGATTTTTTTTTTTTTTGCTTTTCCCCTTTATCCCTGTAGGCCATGTTTGCGTCTCCCCTTTAGTTCTGAGATTCGTATTCCCTTCCGCAAAATATCATCTATAAAGTGTGCTCACCTAGTTGTGGGTAAAGAAAGCATTTTGAGATCTCAGAGAAATACATGATTTTGAAACCAAAATATTCAAAACTATACAAAATTTTAAGTTCAAGTATACTAAATAAGAATTGGTACTCCTTAGAGCAAAGTCTAGAATAAAGTTTAGGTTGCGAAACCTCTATTTTGGGATAATTTATATATACTCTAGAAGCACAACTTATGAATACAAAATGTTAATACACTAAGTAGTCATCATAGTAGGTCTCCTTAGGAATTCCATTAGATAAAATAAATACAGCCAGACCAAGAATATATTCATGTGCTTGAAATTGATGAATGTCCTTTGTTCTATAAATTGTTTCTTTTTACCCCCTTGGAGCTCTCTAATAAATGAGAGTTTTTGATTTAATGATTTAATATTAATCTTCTCTACATACCGACCCACTTCCTCTACTGATGGAATCAGAGGTATATAATAGACCTTTCTACACAGAGAAGTTAAGCAGCCTAAACAATGTTAACAATATTACCAAAATTTGGCTAAAGTTATTTCCATTTCACAAGCTGCTGCTGCTGCTGCTAAGTCGCTTCAGTCGTGTCCGACTCTGTGCGACCCCAGAGACGGCAGCCCACCAGGCTCCCCTGTCCCTGGGATTCTCCAGGCAAGAACACTGGAGTGGGTTGCCATTTCCTTCTCCAATGCATGAAAGTGAAAAGTGAAAGTAAAGTCACTCAGGCGTGTCTGACTCCCAGTGACCCCATGGACTGCAGCCTATCAGGCTCCTCCATCCATGGGATTTTCCAGGCAAGAGTACTGGAGTGGGGTGCCATTGCCTTCAAGCTAGATGAGGTTAAACACTTTAAAACCTGCCAGAACATTGGGCTATTTGTTGCCTTTTTACTTGATTTTCTAAGTATAACTTTAACATATTCATTTGGAAATTAAACTCTGCTCTTTATCAAAGAAAATCTAGAGGGGGAGAATGTTAGAAAGCAAAAGTTTTAGAGATAATTTGCTAGAGACATGGCTTCACTCCTCAAGTGAGTCTCCCTGAGTTCTCCCACCTCTGCCTAATTTACCATCTTTGTTATCTTGGTCACAGCATGTGTTCATTAGATGCTGATCTATAAAATGTGATGATTCCACTCAAAAAATGGGCAGAAGACCTGACTAAAGAGACATTTCTCTAAAGAGAACATACAGATGGCCAATAGGCACTTGAAAAGATGTTCAACATCACTAGTTATTAGAGAAATGCAAACCAAAACTACAATGGGATATCACTTCACACTGGTCATAATGGCTATCCTCAAACAGTCCACAGACAACAAGTGCTGAAGAGGGTGTGGAGAGAAGGGAATCCTCCTGCACTGTTGGTGAGAATGCAAATTGGTACCGCACTATGGGGAACAGTAAGGAGGTGCCTTAAGAAACGAAAAATAGAGCTACCGTATGACCCTGCAATCCCACTCCTGGGCGTATACCCAGAGGAAAACAAGGCCCCAAAGATACATGCACCCTGATGTTCATTGCAACACTGCTTACAATAGCCAAGACATGGAAGCAACCTAAATGTCCACTGACCGAGGAATGGATAAAGAAGATATGGTACATATATATACACAATAGAACATTACTCAGCCGTTAAAAACAGTGAAATAAGGCCATATGCAGCAACATGAATGGAGATAGTGTCATACTGAGCGAAGTAAGTCAGAGAAGGAGAAATAGCATATGACATCCCTTACATGTGGAATTGAAAAAGAAATGATACAAATGAGCTTACTTACAAAACAGAAAGAGACTCACAGACCTAGAAAACACATTCATGGTTGCGGGGGAGGAGGAACAGTTAGGGACTTTGGGAGGGCTGTGTACACACGGCTATACTCTAAATGGATAACCAACAAAAGACCTATTATATGGCACAGGCAACTCTGCTCAATGTTTTGTGCCAGCCTGGATGGGAGAGGGTTTTAGGGGAGAAAGGATACATATATATGTATGGCTGGGTCCCTTCATTGTCCACCTGGAACCATTGCAACATTGTTAATAAAAAATAAAATCAAAGAAAAAAAATGTAGGGGTTCCTCTAAGCATTATCTGAGGTTGCTTTCAGCTTGGAGTTGACATTCAAAGAACTGCAGGTACTAATAAGCCGGTTTCGGATGCTATTCTGTCTTAAATGTGCCAGGGTTCTCAGTCACTGCTGTCTGCATAGCATCTTCTGGGAAAAATTCTCTGTTTAGAGCTCTCCAGAGGCAGCCTCATGGAAGCCAGTGCTGAACCCAGAACCCAGAATGGTACTTGGCTCACAGGAGGAATCCAGATTCTGGCCATGTCCTGGAACACTTAATCAAGTATGACCGATAAGATTCTCTGAATGCCTGGAAATTTGGAATGAGGATGAGAAAATAACTCAATTCCTCATAGAATCTGGATATATACAGTCATGACAAGCAAGAAATCTGGAGAGGCCATGGTAGACTATTAGAACTCAAGAAATTTAGAACAATTTTATGCAAAGATTAGGGAGGCTTGCTCCTCCTTACTTGTACCACATTAATTAGATTTTTTGTTATTAGCTAATAAATAAAAAAGTTTGGACTTCTTTGAGACAGGCATCATTTAACAGATTATTTCAGAAAGTCCCCTTGGTTTCTATTCAAGATAACATTAAAAATAGTGAGTTATTACTCACAAGGGTTGTGAGTAGTCACAGGCCTCTGTGATGAGATTTCCCTCCAATGACCATTTCAGAATTTTGAGTAAAGACAAGAGACATCCTCGTCTTAGGAGGGCCAAACTCAGACATAATTGTCATGGGTTCTCTTATTTGAAATGACCTGCCTTCCTCTTTTACACCCCAAATGACCAACAGAACCAATTACATGTAATGACCAATTACAACCTCTTCTCTCGCAGTTGAGGTGTGAAGAGATGACCTTCCTTCACTCTCTAGCAAAGAAATTACAAGAAAAAAAAAATTCTCACGACAAGATGTAAAATCTGTCTTTAACATAAACCTCCGTTTTCTGAGGTTATCGGTGATTTTCTGATCAGACTCTTAAAACCAAAAGAGACTACTTAAAATAACTTTAAAATCAACAATCTAGGGGTACTTTAATGAGAGAAAATCAGAGAATCATGGAGTTAGACAGTTATTAAAGAACTAACTGAGCCCTTTGCCTGTAACTTAACGCCATATAAAATGGACAACTGTTGTTCCTATTTTGAGAGCTCTCTGATGAGGATGTTTCAAAGGAATGTAAAAGCTCCCCAAATCATGGTAATTGAAAGTGGTCTAGAAAGTGGTCTCACATCCACAGATTAGGCTTCCTCCTGCCTAATTCCAAAATGTAGGCTGACCTCAGGGGTATTCAACCGATCTATCGCAACTCTGGGCCTTCAGTCCCAAGGCAGAGCCATTTCTTTTATTCCTGGGTCTGAGTTGGCATCCAGAATTGCCCTTTATGTGCAGAGTTTCCTTCCTCTCTTCCTTGGTTCACTCAGTCAACAGTCAATTGTGAAGGGATTATAATAGTCCAAACATTGCCCTTGGGCCCAGGAATTATAAAATAGTTACAAGAGCTCTGCTATTAAAGCTTTTACATTCAATTTGGGGAAAAAAAGAGAAAAACAAACAAATGAATAATTGAGAATACACAGAGACTAGCTCTTAGGAGGGCTAGGTGTCTTCTTCAGATTATGATGCTGACCTCTTAAAGCGTTCAGGAGCTGGAATGATGAGAAAGACAGGTTTGAGATACCATGAATTTTTTTGAAGTCCTGTGCCCCAGTGCCTATTTCTAGAATATTACCTGAGAGCTCCAGGACAGCTGGGATGAGCAGGCCTGCCCCTGTTTATGTCACTAAGAACACCCTGGTTGTTGCTGGCCACCTGTATACCCTGGGACCAGAAAGCTTGAACCTAGGCTCTTTACAAAGAGAGAATAAAACAGCATCTTCATCTGCTACGGATACAGAAGGTACAGGATACCTCTCCAAGTTCTATGTGGTGCCAAATGACCCCAGAAAAAGTAGGAGACCTGGGGGATGAAAGCTGTGCCTTCATTTTCTATGGTCATCATTTATAATCCCTCATATTAAGAGGCCTACTTTATTATTCCACAACTAAGTTAATTTCAAAATCTTTTCTCCACAGTGCTCCTAATAAAAAGCAGATGTGGGAACCACCTCGGAATCAGGAGAACCCCTCTCTCCTATCTCTCCCAACCTCTGTCTGTTGCAAATAAGCCAAATTTAAACCAGCAATCATGCATGTTTCCAATCAGCACTCCAGCTTTCTCCCCACGGAAGTAACTCCTTGGCTCGCACAAGGGAAGGAGATGTTTCCTTCAAAAAGCAATGCCAGGACAGGGAGCAGCTTATTCTCACGATATTTAAAATGCTAACCGTCCAGTGCAGTGAGAAAAATCGATGTAAGAGCAGCCAGGGAAAGGCAGGAGAGGCCTGAAGCCAGCAGAAACAATGAGAAAGACAGAGGAGGACTGGGGAAAATATTTATGAAGTTTGAAAACATGAAGCTTGTCTTCTTAGAAGCCCACCCTATTGTGGGTCCATACGGAAATGTGGTTCATGGTGAGAACTGCCTCTCCTTTATCTCACACATTCCTGATCATAAACAGACAGCAACGATAGTCTGAAATCCACAGTGGGGTGGGCCCAGTTTTATGGTATGTGGAAGAGGGGACATTAAACGAGTGCCGCTACAAAACATAAGTGCCCTTCCTGTGTTTTACGACAATTCTCTCCAATACGAAAAGTTAAAGATGTTGCTATATCATGAATAACAAGAAAATGCCACAATTGTCCAATGAAGAAGTCTTCATGAAAAAAAATCTGCTTGGGAGGAAAATCAAATTAGTATGTAAGAAATAGTCATTCTCCCCACCAGCCTCATTCTTTTTTTTTTTTTTTTTAGATTTAAGAAATTTTTCTAGATTCGCCCCCTCAAACGCTTCTCAGAATCCTTAGAAAATGGGTGAACTCAGTTGTGAAAAACCTTGAACTATTTGAGGGGTTTTTGGACAGTTCTTGAAAGAAAGAGGCTCCATGGGAATATTGCTGTTGACACTGGCTTTTGTTTGGGGGCTTTAAATACACATGCTAGGAAACGTTACTTGTGAGAATGTAGAGGGAGTTTCACTGTGTGCATAGTCTTCATCAAAAGTAATTAGCACTAAGCCAGGCTTCCATTTAAAAGTCTTTTCAGTGGAAAAACCACCAGTTCAGTTCAGTTATGTGTGCTTGTCTCTTTCTGACAGCAGTTCTCAAAGCAGAGCAAAGCAGCAGCATCCATAGTAACAATCAAAACACCAGAAGACTGGCGGTTAACTCAATAAAACTCTTGAGCACACAAAGAGCTGATAATGTCTAATTGACTGAATAGATAGTGAGTAGCTGACAGTTCTGGGAATTAAACTGGATATTTATTTTAATCTGTTCAATTTAAAATTGGAACAACATTTTATCGTACCGTAAGTTTATATAAATTTTTTACTGGTTGGTTAAGTTACATGCCTGTTTTTAGATGGCAATTTAAAAACACTTATCACATGCAGTTTTTTAAGACATTTTCAGTTTTCCCAAAGCACTGAAAAAGAGGTTAATGCAATAAACATAAAAAGTCAACAGACCATCACACTTTGTTTAAAAGAGCCTTCCCGACAACAGGCAACCTGCGTTCAATTCTTCCCTCTGCCACCTTCTAGCTCGGTGAGCGTGAGCAAGTCACTTGCTATGCCTCACTACAACCATCTACTAAATGAGATCAAAACAATCCTAAACTCACAGGGCTATTTTGAACATTAATAAACCAAGGCAGGTAGAGCAATTAATGGAGTGCCTGTCAGTACTCAGTTATTATTATACCCACTCTCTTTGGCAACTTGACATCAGCTGGCTAACTTACCTGTTTGCCCTGAATCATTCATGAACCCCAACTCTGGGGCCATGCTGCTAATCAGAAACCTATTACCATAGGGATTATTTAAAAGCACATGGATCTTTTCACTTACTGAAGTCCAAAATACAGAACTATATTTAACAGAGAAGCTCTCTAAGAAGAGCTGTTTGGTAAAAAACAGAGCACAATTCATTTGTATTCTATTCAAAGAGAGCTGTTCATCACAGACCCAAAGAATGCCAGCCCTTAGGCTAGTCAGCACTCACAACGCACTCTCCCACCCTCTATCACTTTACTTTATACAGGGAAAAACTCCAGGTAATTGCCATGTTTCCCTTTCTTCCATTCGTCTAAGTCTAGAAGCAACTGAGAATCAAATCTGGAGTCTTTCAATGCATGAATAAATTTTTTTTGACTTGTATTATTTAAACTGATATTTGCTTTAATATAAATGAAAATATGGATTCGTACAAAAAATTTGGTTAGTAGCCAGAGGCCACGTGGCAACCATGCCATAGATAGGTCAAACATTCAAAGCTTGCTATTATGTTGTCTCAGGTTACTTTAATTAGGAAAATATCACTGACTCCTGGTCAGGGTTTGAAGCCCAATGTGGTGAGTGAGACAGTCTCTCAGGAACACCCTCTAAGGGGTTAAGTCTGGAGGATGCAAGTCAGAAGTCATCCTGTTTCCTCTGCCCACTTTATGGCAGAGATGCCCCTGAACAAGACTTCTTTCATTCAAGTCTTATCCAGAAACTTGTAGAAATGTCTTTCTTCAGCAGCTCAGGGCTGCTACTAAAAAATACATGGGCCAGAGAAAAAGTATTAAAGAGAGCTTCTACTAGGTACAATGCAAATCGAAGTTACTAACAACACACTTTTTCAGTGAAACTTTGCCAACCAACTTTTAAAATTCCAAGGAAGAGTTTTTCAAGGCAGGGACTGTAACGCAGGTATTTCTTCCTGCCACTGCTGCTTTCTACACAGTAGTCTGCCTCAGAACTCTTGACATCATCATCATGGCCATCAGGGCTCTTCCAGCCCTTCTGGGTACCCAGAGCCCTACCTGAGCTCTCCAGATTTTACAACTAATTTAGCAACTATTGGTACTCATCCACTTAGACCTTCAGCTCCAATATAGGTACCTTGAGGTTCTCTCCACAGAGACCTCATTCCCTCTCTACATCTCTGTAGTCTCTGTACAAACAAAGGCTCATTCAGAAGATGGTGTTTCTCTCTCCTCACTGAGTACGCATTTAATAATACTCTCTTTACAACACATATGCCATCCTTGATACTGACATCCAACCGGACAGACTCCAGATCTCTTTCCTATCTCTCAAAACTGGGGACTGGCAAACTTTCTCCTAGGAACTGCCTCTGTAGTTCTGTCCCTTCTGCACCATATGTGAATCTAAAAGACATAAGTGCAGGCATACAAACCTGGAGACGAGGTTTGTAATAGACGGCACTCTGCCTGACTTCCTGTCAATGAGAAAATGCCCCAGAGATGGGAGAGGTGAACCTACTTTTCCCTTAAGTGTGATTTGAGTATTTAAAAACACATATTTTTTGAAACAGCATGGCCCCTAGAAGCAAGCCAGCCTCTTCATCTGGTGATCATCTGCTTGAAAATCAGAAGGAAAACTGGCTCTATCTTGGCTTCCAACAGAGCATCTTCCTTAAAGCCTTCCAAGAATTCTTCTGTCTCTGTGATTTTCACTTACTTACTGCCTATGGAATTTAATCTTTTTTCTAATATGTGACTTCACTGTGGTTCATTCTTGACTGGAGTTTGATAAATCATTGTGGTTCATGACCTGTCATGACATTCATGATCCTTTATTGTCACGAAGCAATAAATAAAGATGATCAAATCAAAAGGCCATTCTTCTTTTCTCAGATTCTGAGAAAACCCTAATAGAGCCACCCTAATAGAAGTTCAGAAATGTGGGTTAAGCTCAGTAAGTGTTAATCTCTCCTCAATAAAAGAAATGCATCAAGTCATCTCAGCCCCCTGCAAAGCTTTATAACATTTCATAAGAACTGTAAACTCTCTGCTTTTAAAACCACTAACTTCCCAGTTAGTGCTAGTGGCAAAGAATCGGCCTGCCAATGCAGGAGATGAAAGAGATGCGGGTTTGATCCCTGGGTCGGGAAGATCCCTGGAGAAGGAAATGGCAACCTACTCCAGTATTCTTGCCTGGAAGATCCCACAGACAGAGGAACCTGGTGGGCTACAGCTCATGGGGTTGTAAAGAGTCAGATATGACTGCGCGCACACACACACACCCAAAGAACACTAATCAGTGCCATTTCTGAGCAGTTCTCAAAAGAGGCAAGGTTGGACATCTCCAAAAAACAGTCATATTACTCCCCAGTTACTCTATTGAACTTGGATACGGAAGGGACCCTACCATCTTTTTTTGTCTCCTTCCAAAAACACAAGACAGAATCTGAGAGTTCGCTCAGTTCAATAGGGTGTGGACACGATGGAGCCTGTCCTGACGCCAGAACAGCCACATGTGAGGGAGCTCTATTTGGATTCTGGTGGAGATAAATAAGATGTCAAGAGATTTAAAGAGAAAAGAAGAGACAGCAGATTTTGTTGTAATAAACCTCAATTCAAACAAGGCAGTGAATTCAAAAGCTGAGCCTGCTGAGACTGCATAGGCCTCTGTCAGGGCAGACAAGACATCCCTTGAGAGATGAGGGTAAAACTATTATAGGAAAGAGCCCAAAAGGCCTAGGGGGAAAGATTCCAGAAGCAAAAAGCTCCAACTTGAGAGGAGGAGAGCGCTTTAACCAAAAGAAATAATTAAGGAGACCTTCATGAAAAGAAAGAAAAAAAATATAAGTTGTTTGTAATTTTCCCAACATCTTCAACCCAGAAAAATGCGGTTGGTGCATCTGGCATTCCTGCCATCTGCATATTCCTTGGAGCATGACACGGAGTTTGGAGGCGGAGAGAGACAGACGGCCTTCTGTCAAACACACAGGAATGCTCCGGCCAAGTGGCTCAGGGAGGGTTGGGAGCAACATTGTAAGCTTCCATTATAGTGATCTAATTTTTCAGTCCTTCCTTTGGAAGGATCATATAGGGAAGAGCATGTATTTTAACTCCAGAATTCACTGAGAAGGAGAGAGAAGCCAATGCAAAGCCAGAACTACCCATAATGAACCACTGAGGCATTTCTTTTTAGTGGTTCTAACATCCAAGTCATTTTGACCTGGGAAAGAGATGTTTGCAGTACAGTATCACATGTAAAACCTCAATCTTCATGGCAGGAATGGGAAGAATCAGAGCATCTGTAACAGAACCACGGTTATTACCTATAACCTACAACTACTGCTGCTGCTAAGTCCTTTCAGTCGTGCCCAACTCTATGCGACCCCAGAGACGGCAGCCCACCAGGCTCCCCCACCCCTGGGATTCTCTAGGCAAGAATACTTGAGTGGGTTGCCGTTTCCTTCTCCAATGCATGAAAGTGAAAAGTCAAAGTGAAGTCTCTCAGTCGTGTCCGACTCAGCGACCTCATGGACTTCAGCCTACCAGGCTCCTCCATCCATGGTATTTTCCAGGCAGGAGTACTGGAGATGGGGTACCATTGCCTTCTCCCTAACCTACAACTACAATTACTTTTATTCCTCAATACTCAGTACTCTCAAGATTTAACTATCTGAATCCCCATATAAATTTGACTGCTTCTTGGAGAATCTTCAATCTTGAAGATTCTCCAAGACTGTCATTACAGAACTGAAAGAAATTTCCAGTTTGCAGGCAAGACTTTTCTTCAAATAACAAGTCTGTTTCTGCAAGGTCAGTTCATGGAGCATCTATCCTGAGAACGAAAAGGGCATTTTACACAAAATCTCCCTTCATTCTTCAGAACGTGATAGGCTATGCTACGGTAAAAAATAAACCCTAAAATCTCAGTGGCTTAATACAATACTGCTTTCTCTCTCTGGTAAATCCTCATGTGGATAGGGCAAATTTTCCAGGGCAGTTGTCCTCTGTGTGGTAATTCAAAGATCCAAGTTTCTTCTACCTTTCCGTAAGCAGGGAACAAGAGATGGAGGAGGAACATTGACTTTCAACTTGTACTCACAGTCCATCGGTCTAAACTGGTTACACAGCCTTAACTGCAGGGAGGAAAGGAGATTTAGAGAAGCATAGAAAATATTTAGTTTGTACTAAGTGTCTACTGTATTCACATTCACGCATTAATAGTTATCTGACTCATTGGAAAAGACCCTGATACGCTAGGAAAGATTGAGGGCAAGAGAAGAAGGGGCAACAGAGGATGAGATGGTTGTATGGCATCACTGACTCAGTGGACATGAGTTTGAGCAAACTCAGAGAGACAGTGAAGGACAGGAAAGCCTGGTGTGCAGCAGTTCATGGGGTTGCAAAGAACTGGACAACAACAACAACAATCATCAGAGAACGAGTGAGATTAGGCTTGACGGAGCCTCAAGGGTAATACAGGGCTCGCTCTCTATGTAGGTGGCACAGGAGGGCATATCTGTGGGATGAGACAGGAAGGGAAAAAGAGTGCCCACTTCCTCTCCCTATGCCTACAATTTCTATGCTATTGTATCACTTGAGTTCAGATATTTAAGGCTGCTTTGACTTTAATTTTTTAAAACCACTTTATTGAAATATGACTGACATACAAAAAGCTATCAACATGTAACGTGTACAACCCTACACAACCCTTTCAATGTATCTTTCCTTGTTTCTGTGCCCCACCAGTGCTGTCTGGTGTTCCCCCTCCCCCACAGATTCTTCAGCTCTCATAAGGGCATTTTTGTCCAGGTTGTTAAATCAGTATTTGTGTTATGGAACAAGGGCTGGGACCTCCTACTCTGCCATCTTGATAACATCACTCAAGGCTGCTTTTAAAATACAAATATTAGAAGGAGGCTCAAGAGGGAGGGGGTATACCTATGGCTGATTCATGTTGATGTATGGCAGAAACCAACACAATTTTGTAAAGAAATCATCCTCCAACTAAAAATAAATAAATTTAATAAAAAGTGAAAAAAAAAGAAAAACTAAAAAAAAAAAAAAACCAAACAACAAATATTATCTAAAAGGAACCCACTTTGAGCTTGAGTGTTTACCAAGTAAGGACTCTTAAAGGGACAAATGAGGTATCAAGTTTCTCCCTGGGCCAAGGGCCACAGGCTTGCCTCCTGAGATCAAGGCTCATGCTATGGTTACCAGCCTTGATCATCCCAGGGCAGCTGAGCTCAGGAGAAAGAAAACTTGCAGATGAATGGTGACCTTTCTCCACACTCCCACTGGCTTGATATCAAGCCATTAACAACTTATCTGGAGCTGATTCATGAGTTGATTTTATCAGGCACCTTGCTGGCCTCTGAAGCAGGAAAAAATGAAGTTAGTATGTTAGATTGGGCAGTAACATGTCATGGTTATAAGCTGTCAGTCAAACAGACCAGAGCTTATATCACTAGTTACACTAATTACTAGTAATGTGAGTTGGGTAATTTGCTAATGTATATGAGCCTCATGTGTAAAATGGGAATAATAGCTTTGAATATTGCTCGGAGGTCATTGTGAGGAGAAAATCACGTCTAGCTTCTGGCTCAGAAAAGGCACTCAGTAGATATATTAATAAATTCTCTTTCAGATTACTCTTGGACAGAAGGAGACAGGAAAAAGTTTAACCCTTTTAAATCAGCATGAGCTTGAAATGGAGGAACATGAGGACACATTGGGTGATTAGGTTACTGGTTAGGAACTGGTTACTATGTGAACGGACTGAGGAAAAGAGAAAGGAGAGGAAAGGAACTCAGGACAAATGTGGCCAAATTCACAATTTGGGGAAGATCAGTCTACACTACAGTCTGATTTTTGTCCCCATTCATCATGCATTTGGTGACAACTGGTAGAAATGATGATAAATTAAACTACAGAATGACCATGAAGTTCACTAAGACATTTACAAAGGCTTCTGGCTCTGTATTTGTATATATCTGACTTCTGAAATCCCACCGAGTGCGTTGACTCCAGGATACACCTCTTAATGTCAGTTGCCAAGAAAATGAGGAAGGCACTTTAAACACCAAAATAAGGCTGGCTCAAGAGAAAAGAATTTATTTCCCAGACTTAAAGATCCTATTTTTCTTACAGTGTCTTAAATTGTGAAAACACAGGGCAACGCTCCTAACTAAACAGTGTATTGGCTTAGTTTTCAAATCAAAATTTTATAAAGTATTCCAGGAAATATTTCCAGAGCCTCCTAAAAATTCTTTAAAATATCCTGTTCTATGACACCACTTTTGCTAAGCATTACATAGAGAATTGAAGAAAATAATCTCATTTTTGAAGTAAACTTTCATGGTATGATAATACACTTGCTCCAGAAAAATCATTTAGCCAAAACAGCTGCCACATGTAATGCTGCTGTTTATTAGCTCAGTTGTATCCAACTCCATGTGGGCGGAGCCCACCAGGCTCCTCTGTCCATGGGATTTCGAACGCAAGAAGACTGGAGTGGGTTGTCATTTCCTTCTCCAGGGAATCTTCACAACCCAGGGGTTGAACCTGTGTCTCCTGCCTGGCAAGTGGTGTCTTTACCACCTGGGGAATCCACCAGATGTAATAAAAAATAAAATATTTACAAAGCTTCATGTTGCCTATATTTAGGCATACTAGATTTTACCTACAATCAAATCATGATAGCCTTTTGTACTGGAGGTGAAATCTTTTCAACTGATTAGTTCAAAAACTAATTTATGATTGTATTTATTATAAGAATCTGCCCCACTGCAGAATTATATAGGAATCTGTAGAGGGCAAATAAAAAGAACATTTCCCTAAAACAGTATGGCAATTTCTCAAAAGACTAAAATTCTACTCCTGGGTATATCCAAAAAAAAACAACCCAGAAATACTAATTTGAGTAGATGCATGTACCCCGATGTTCATAGCAGCATTATTTACAACAGCCAAGACATGGAAACAACCAAAGCGTCCATCAACAGATGAATGGACAAAGCAGCTGTGGCATATACATACAATGGAATACTACTCAGCCATAAAAAAGAATGGAATTTTGCCATTTGCAGCAACATGGATGGATTTGAAGGGCATTATGCTAAGTGAAATAAATGAAACTGAGAAAGATAAACAAGTATGATATCACATATATGTAGAATCTAAAGCCAACAAACTAGTGAATATAACATGAAAGCAGCAGACTCATGGATATAGAGAATAAACTAGTGGTTACCAATTGGAGAGCATGCAGTATGGGGTAGAGGAGTGGGGGGTACACACTATTGAGTATACAGTAGGCTCAAGGACACAGTGTATAACATGAGGAATATAGCCGATATTTTGTAATAACTGTAAATGGAAAGTAATCATTAAAAATTCTATAAAAAAGAGTATAGTTCCCTAAAATGCAGATTAAAAGTACCAAAGTGGATGTTACACTGGGGAAAAAATATGTTGTAGTGTAGACACTTTTGCATATCCCTCTCACTAGACACAGTGTTTTGCCATTACTCAAGTTCTTTCAGTCTTGCTAAAGGCCAGGGTGGAATCTGAGATGCTTGTGGAAAATCAACATAAAAGCAAAAAAACCTCTCTCTGGAAACAGTGAATTCACAATCAGATTTAATAACTCAGCTTCATCAATTAACAAGCTATGTAGCACTGAAACAATTATTTAGCTTCTTTAATTCTCTTATTTCTTATCAATAAAATAAAAATAACATGTCTTTCACAGGACTGTGGTAAGATGAAGTATAGTTGTCCCTCAGTATCTGCAGGGGATTATTTACAGGACCCCCAGACACTAAAATCCAAGGATGCTCCAGTCCCTTATATAAAATGGCAAAACACAGTTGGCCCTCTAGATCTGCAGGTTCTGCATTTTGGGATTGAGGTTACCCCAAATCAGGGCCCCATTAAAATCATAGAGGTGATTATAAGTAAGAGTGATCCACCCTCCTAGTCTTCGAAGGAACGTGCAACAGTTACTTAGTAAGTTTTGCTGGTTTCTCTTCGGTGCCCAGTGTAAGGGCTCCAGACATACATGCAGTCAGTTTCAGATTGTGGTTGTCCATAATTGAAGGCTTTTGACCTAAGCAGCAGAGAAATCTTTTTAATTCTGTGCCATCTGAGGAGCCACAAAGTAAAACTACTTGTGATTTGTTTTGGCTATCATGATGTTGATAGGGGAGTTCTTGATGCTTGGGTTGGTTCTTGGTGAATGGTTGTTGCTACTTATTTTGGTGTGGGCCTTTGTTCTGAGAATAAAGAATGCATTGCATATACTGTTATAGCTCAAAACTCACCCCAACAAGAAGGTGCTTTAAGTCTTTCATTAGTATTGCCTACTTGTTGCCTGCCCTTCCTGGCTGGTTCTCAGAAATTTCCCCTGACAAGCCCAACTGTCTATTTACCCCTTCATTGGATCCTCCTTGGAAAAAAATAAAAATAATTTCTATAGAAAAAGGAAACAACCCTCAGTGGATAAAGTGATGAACTAGGAATAACATATCTAAGTGCTGCTCTACCATGTTTCTTACAGTGAATCTCTCTCCTTAGCCTACAGCCTTTGAAAACTGATTGTTCAAGTCATTATGCTGGGAATCTTTCTGTCTAGTTTGAGACATGAGTGAAAGTGAAAGTGAAGTTGCTCAGTCATGTCTGACTCTTTGCGACCCCATGGACTATAGCCCAACAGGCTCCTCCATCCATGGTATTCTCCAGGCAAGAATACTGGAGTGGGTTGCCATTTCCTTCTTCAGGGAATCTTCCTGATCCAGGGATCGAACCCTGGTCTCCCACATTGCAGGCAGATGCTTTGAGACATATTCATAAATAACCACAACACAATATTGACAATGCTTTGTGTTTTATAATAAATCTCAATACTCTAGTGTTTCATGATCTCCTTGATCCTCACAAATATCTTGAGAGGGAAGTATGGTATTATTCCCATTTTATACGCAAGGAAATGGAGATCCAAGCAAACCACTCTGATGACAACAGACTGATATGGGGACATGGAGAGGAGAGGAGCAACTGCCAGCTTGAGAAAGTGCTGTCTCAGGAGCTGCAACTTAAAATTAACAAAGACCTGCTTACTCATTGTTTCATAAATAAATATCCTATGTTTCCAGCCAGACTCTAGATCTGTGGGGCAGTACTGGGCCACAGTAATAATAGTGTGATCATTATTTTTTGAGTAGTAATTATATTAAATATACTGTAAGGTAAAATATAAACATACACAGTCTTATTTAATTCTCACAATATTCCTATGAGGTAAGGATCATCACAGTCATTTTACAAATGATGACATTGAAGCACAGAGAAATTAAATCATTTGATGAGGTTATAGAATCTGCAAGCAACTGGCCGCAAATGTCTTCACCAGAGCTCCCATGAGCTACACTTACCACCAGTCAGTGCTAAGAACTAAACACATAGTGAGTTGTAAAAATGCTTGAGTAAAATGTAAGAACTGGGCCTGCTTACTCTGAGACTTATGAAGATTAATGCAGGATGCTGTGTTTTACTCAAAGTTCATTTATACGCAGAGAGATGCTCTAGAAACCAGAGAAGTAGCATATGTTGTTGTTGTTGTTTAGTCATTAATTTGTGTCTGAGTCTTTGTGACCCTGTGGACTGTAACTTGCTTGGTTCCTCTGTCCATAGGATTTCCCAGGCAAGGATACTGCAGTGGGTTGCCATGCCCTCCTCCAGGAGACCTTCCCGACTCAGGGACTGAATCTGCACCTCCTGCATTACAGGGGTATTCTTTACTGCTGAGCCAACAGGAGGAGAAACTGTGCCAGGCAAAAAAAAAAAAAAAAAAAAGATGCAGTTATTCCTCATCAGGAGCACAGGACAGACAGGGCTTCTCACTGTATCACCCTCCTCTCCTCCCCGACCTTGGCAGCTTCTGGTCACTTGGGGTGGCGGTGGGAGAGTTCTTCACAACCACTCAGTACTCCAAGGACCAGCAGAATGTGGAGAACAAGAAAGGACTATGAGTTTTAAGAACTCACATGTTTTCTAAGAAATATTATGGAAACACATTCCTTCATTTCAGAAAGGACCCACTCTATCTCTAGGGTCACATTGGTTCAGTTTGATAAACTGCTTCCCTGGCCCCCTACTGTCTTATGATTCATTTTACATATAAAGCGTTAATTGCTGTTGTTTCAATACTGCTGGCTCTTATGTTTTGCCAAGTGGTGTGGGCCTGTACATTTGTGGTTTAACTCAGTCTTCTGTTTATTTTCATTGTTGGCACTATTTAAATGGTTATACTAGCATTCAGATTTAGAGGGAAAGCACATTAACCTCAACTTTATTGTTAATAACTACCACTGTGCCTTGTTTCACATACATCTTGGAATAAGGGGAGTGTGATTCTTTCTAGTTTTCCTCCAGAAAGTTGATACTGTAATTGAGAGCCTGGCTAATAGTCACTGTCAGTGTAGAAAGCAGGGCTTTGTGCTGGGTCAGCTTATGGTCAGCGTTCTATTCATCAGAGACCCCAGTCTGGAGGCTAGATGACTCTTGTGGCGATGGATGGAGTCATGGATGGAGTGCTAGTCATGGATGGAGTGCTAACTTTTCAAAGCATACTCCTCCTGAACTATATGAAAAGAAATTAAATCTATACAGACTTATAAGACATATGGCTGGAAACTGATCTTCATGGATTGTCATATGTAGTACTCAACCCTTCCAACGGATAAGTAAATCCCTCCATAGATAACCAAACCCAAGAGTATTTTCATTACCTCTTTTGGACATAAAACCCCTCAAAGAGAATGCTTGAGGGCTTTCTGCCAGAACAAAGAGGTTCTTCCTAAGCTTAGTGGCCAGTTTCAGTAAGTTATATGGATTGGAGAAGCCGTTGTCCATAATGAAAAATGACTTGCAGTTACTTCACAAGAACTGAGATAATCTGGAGTTACTCTAAAGAGAGGCAGTAAGCACTCCAGAGATTTGGGAGGGAGGGAGTAATCATAGGATTATTTGGAAGATTTACTAAACTAACACATGTTTGCATGCTAAGTCGCTTCAGTTGTGTCTGAGTCTTTGCAACCCCATGGACTGCAGCCCGCCAGGCTCCTCTGTCCAAGCAATTCTCCAGGCAAGAATACTGGAGTAAGTTGCCATACCTTCCTCCAGGGGATCTTCCCGACCCAGGGATGGAACCAGTGTCTCTTTATGTGGCCTGCATTGGCAGGCACGTTCTTTACCACTAGTACCACCTGGGAAGCCCCCAAAGTGGAGTGTTCTTAAAACACCACACAGAAGAATATGCAGTACATATAGCTATAACCATTGTTACGATTTCACAAGAACCTATTTGATCAGTGAGGAAACTGATGCATGAAGAAAGCAAATAATTGGAATTTTAGTTCTTAGATTCTGTGTCTATTATGAACTTGAGATCCAAGACCCTAAGCTCAGAATCCCAGGGCTTGGCACATCCCCTCCATCCAGGAGTAGCTACTCAGAGAATAAAGAATAAAACCACAGCTATCCTTAGCGCTTCCACTTTTATTGATGTACACACAACCTTGGGCCCTTAGTCCTTTAGGATTTTTCTCCCCTGAAATCTTATTGACACATTATAAAAGGAAAAGCCAAGTGATTGATAAATTAGAGGCCTGTTATTACTAAGGTGTTGAGCCTTGTTTTGGTATTTAAAATCATATTGTAGGTTAAAAAATAATTAGAAAAGGATTTATATAAGACATATAGAAAAATGCTATAGCTATATAAATCTTCCCTATAAAAATGAAGTTAAAAGAGTCCAAAAGAGGGACTTCCCTGGTGATCCAGTGGCTCCCAATGCAGCGGGTGTGGGTTTGATCCCTGGTCAAGGAAGTAGCAGAGAAGGCAATGGCAACCCACTCCAGTACTCTTGCCTGGAAGATCCCATGGGCGGAGGAGCCTGGTAGGCTGCAGTCCATGGGGTCGCACAGAGTCGGACACGACTGAAGTGATTTATTTAGCAGCAGCAGCAGGGAAGTAGACCCACATGCCAGAATATATAAATATAAAAGAAAGTCCAAAAGAAAGGATTGTCAAGTATTTGAAGAGTGCTCTTTAAAAAATAAGAGATAGGAGTAGAATACCAGAGTAAGATTGCATTTCTAGGAAGTCTTGATTACAGCACTGGTTTAATGGACAAAGATTTTTATTTTCCTCAAAATTTGAACAAATAGGCGCATTCTGACACAATGAGGAAGTCTTCAGGTCTCAGGCTTCCTTTGGAGAATCCTGAGGAAATGTCACCAAATAATGCAAAGGCTGCATCTGGCAGAATATTAACATTTCATTTACATTACAAAAGCCCACGACCTAATCCCAATCCAACAAGGAAACTACTCCAAACCCCAGGAAAGCTAGAAAACAAAAGCATTCAAAAACACCACTGTTTAGGCAGTATTTCCTGGAAAAGCTACAAAGATTAAATGCTTTCAATCCCTTAAAAATCAGCCTGTTCTCAGACTTTATCTCCTTGGCTACATTTTCAGAATGGCCATGTATGTATATCCCTCTCCAGGCCAGGGATTTGTTTTAACTGTCTATAGCCTTAGGCTTGATTACAAAGAAAAAGATAAATTAGGAATTTTTTTATGAGAATATTTTTCTCTTTCCTGTAGGAGTATGGTCTGCAGGGACTTGGGATACTATCATCTATTCAAGTATGAACTCATAATGCATTAAAAAAAAAAAAAAATACTGGCACTCAGATTGGCCACAGCAGGGAAATTACAGAGCCTTAAAGACCATCTTTGAATGTGTGAGGTTTTCTAGGCAGTACATGAATCTATTGGTGATTTATACACAAGGCAAAGGGATGCTAATCTAGAAACTATTCTGATACCAGTAATTGTTCAGCTCTTTTCTCCACTGCATTGCCAATCTGCTATAAGCAGAAACTGTCCCACGATGTCAAAGTCATCAGTAGCACCATGTTAAAATCAAAACTCATCCAAGTAGCAGCTTACTCCCTTTTTACTACTTATGTACTTGTGTATGGTTCACTTCCTTCCACAGTTCAAAGTGCCAAAATCAATTTTCCCAGCTCATCTCCATCAGATCACAAGCTCGCCTTTGTCTCCTTTCTGGCTTCACTGAGTTCAGTCGGAGAAATCGATTCTCAAATTACTCCAGTGATAAAATCTTTTTGCTGCTAGTAACTCTGGTGAAGCCTCACATTTGTTTCCCTAGTTTTTGCATGTGTTGTTTTTAGTAACCCATTCCTGGATTTCTTTCCTAGAGAAAACATTTTTTTCTCTTTTTCATCTCTTCTTCAAGCACCATCCCACTTATATCTTTATTTCTGTGATTGTTCTTATGTTATGTATTCCAGACAAACGGAATGTAATAAGGAAGTTTGCTTAGACCAAGGAATAAATATGAAAGCAAAGAGAACAATGACTGACTGTCACAGTCCCATAAGTCCCTATGTAGTCCACATAAAGAACAAATACCTCACAACTTGGTCACTCTGAACATTTAATTAAAGTTATAAATGGACCTTGGGGTTAGATAAGACCCCACACAACTCTAACATTCTATGATCACTCATCTCTAAGACGAAAATCAGTAGCCTTTTTGCTCCCAGCGACACCACTCACTTGGCACATTTACTGCCCTGTGCTTATTAACTATTTCTTGAAAAATATTTGAGAATCTGCTAATCACCATGCTAGCTACTGTGGGAAATAAATAGTAAGGCAATGCCCTTAAGGTGATTTAGTTCAGTGCAGGCCCTCAGTCACGTTCAACTCTTTGCGACCCCACGGACAGCAGCATGCCAGTCTTCCCTGTCCATCAACGACTCCCGGAGCTTGCTCAAACTCATGTCCATCAAATCGGTGATGCCATCCAACCATGTCACCCTCTGTCATCCCCTTCTTCTCCTGCCTTTGATCTTGCCCAGCATCAGGATCTTTTCCAGTGAGTCAGTTCTTCACATCAGGTGATCAAAATATTGGAGCTTCAGCTTCAGCATCAGTCCTTCCAATGAGTATTCAGAACTGATTCCCTTCAGGATTTACAGGTTTGATCTTCTTGCAGTCCAAGGGACTCTCAAGAGTCTTCTCCAACACCGCAGTTCAAAAGCATCAATTCTTCAGCACTCAGCCTTCTTTATGATCCAGCACTCACAGCCATACATGACTACAGGAAAAACCATAGCTTTGACTAGACGGACCTTTGTTAGCAAAGTGATGCCTCTGCTTTTTAATATGTTGCCTAGGTTTGTCATAGTTTTTCTTCCAAGGAGCAAGCATCTTTTAATTTCATGGCTGCAATCACCATCTGCAGTGATTTTGGAACCTAAGAAAATAAAGTCTCTCACTGTTTCCATTATTTCCCCATCTATTTTCCATGAAGTGATGGGACCAGATGCCATGGTCTTAGCTTTTTGAATACTGAGTTTTAATCCATCTTTTTCACTCTCCTCTTTCACTTTCATCAAGAGGCTCTTTAGTTCCTCTTTGCTTTCTGTCATTAGGGTGATGTCATCTTCATATCTGAGGTTACTGATATTTCTCCCAGCTATCTTGATTCTAGCTTGTACTTCATCCAGCCCAGCATTTCTCATGATGTACTCTGCATACAAGTTAAATAAGCAGGGTGACAATATACAGACTTGACGTACTCCTTTCTCAGTTTGGAACCAGTCTGTTGTTCCATGTTCAGTTCTAACTGAGGTGATTAGGTAGGACAAATAAACTACTGGAGTAGAATAGTGGTTTACAGATATCAAAGGTGGATAAGAAAGAGACACATGTATCCTATTGTCCACTGCAGCACTATTTACAATAGCTAGAACATGGAAGCAACCTAGATGTCCATCGACAGATGAATGGATAAAGAAGTTGTGGTATATGTACACAATGGAATATCACTCAGCCATAAAAATGGATGCATTTGAGTGAGTTCTAATGAGATGGATGAATCTAGAACCTATTATACAGAGTGAAGTGAGTCAGAAAGAGAAAGATCAATACCATATTCTAACACATATATATAGAATCTAGAAAAATGGTACTGAAGAATTTACTTACAGGGCAACAGTGGAGAAACAGACATAGAGAATAGACTTATAGACATGGGGAGAGGGGAGGAGAGGGTAAGACATATGGAAAGAGTAACATGGAAACTTACATTACCATATGTAAAATAGATAGCCAACGGGAATTTGCTGCAAGGCTCAGGAAACTCAAACAGAGGCTCTGTATCAACCTGGAGAGGTGGGATGGGGAGGGAGATGGGAGGGAGGTTCAAAAGGGAGGGGATATATGTATACCTATGGCTGATTCATGTTGAGGTTTGACAGAAAACAGCAAAATTCTGTAAAGCAATTATCCTTCAATAAAAAATTAATTAATTAAAAAAAAAAGGTGGATAAGAAAAGCCAAATAAGCAGGGGCTAAACCTGAAGGAGCAGGTTCGGGAGAAATCGGGTTTAGGGTAAGATCATTCCTTGTCATTCACTAAGGCATGAAGGCATGTGTGGCAATACACACACCATAGTTTTTGATTATTTTATTTTATTTGGCTTTCAGAAAATGCAGTCTTATGGTGTGAGAGGAAAGTGCAAGATGGGCCACTGGGCTTTTTTTAAGTAATAAAACAGGATGATAACAGCAAAAATATTACAACATAATCTGTCGCACTGATTTATTGTTGAGCCATAGACTGGTAAAAGAGAGCTCTGTGTACACCAGCAGATAAACTTGGACATGGGTCATACATTTTATAAATTATAAGAGTTTAAATTATAGGGGGATATCATGTCCTGAGATTTTTAAGTTTTCTTCTAGATTAGGTGGCATTTGGCCCTCTCAAATGAAATAGATTTTTTTTCCCCCAGAGCACTCTAACTGGAGAAAAACAAAACCTCTCATCACTACTTACTAACTATATAAACTTAGGCAAGCTTTTTAAGATCTCTAAAGCCTCAATTTTCTATGATAAGTAGTAATATGTAAAATAGAGATAATAATAGTACTTACAGTGAAAGCTAATATTTATCACCTGTCAGGCACTATTCCAAGGAATTTATACAAATTTAATTTGTTCTCATAATAAATTCAAAGAGGTGGGTGACTGTTTTTAGCCTCATTTTGTAGATGAAGAAACTGAGGCACTGAGAGCTTAAGCAACTCTTATACTATGGGTAAGAACAGAACCAAGATATTGACATAAACTTTTTATCTCCAGAAACAACTTTATTATTAAGCCACACTGCATCTCCTAAGCTTCCTAAAGGTTTCTAAAGGATTAAATGAGACGATTCTAGGAAATATTCATCACTCTGACACACTATTCTCTAGGAGTTCCACTTTCCAAAGCTCTAAGGAACAGCATTCACACTGTGTTCTCAGGAGCACCCTATATATATTGATAGAATGGAAATCCAAAATGGCATCACGCAAAGTAGCTTTCACTTAGATGACACTGAGTGAGGTTATCACTGATGTCATCACTCAGATGACACTGAGTGATGATGATTTCATCAGATAACATACTCTACCATAGCATTTGCTCAAGTGCCATCCCTCCTCAAGTGCCATTTGTTACTTATACATGTAACAAATTAGGTTACATGTATAAATCACCTGGAAGAGCTTTTAAGGACATGTACAACTTGGGTAGGAAAGCTAGTCTTCAGGATATCAGTTAATAAGGAATACCAAAGTGCTAGATCGTGTCATCCCAAGCTTGTCAAATGGTGTCCTGCCTCAGGGCAGCACAGTGAACCCAGAGGAGCTCTGGGAGCTATTTTGTATTATTAGGAAAACCATGATCCTCTCTACCTACAGAATATTGCATGACCTACTAACCTGACATAGTTCACTCTCAACATCAAATCACACTACATTCCTTTCAAGGACATTAAATCTTGGATACAATGGCTATTCTATAGGCATTGTGATAAAAAGTATTGCAGGAAAATCAGTGTAGAACAGGAAATGAGAGTGGCAATATCTAATCTGATTTCAAAATTTGAGGAATTTAACAGTGCCCAACAAACACATAATCACATTGGTTAAAAAAAAAATGTGGTTAAGAATGAAAAAATATGTTTTCTCTTTCAATGTATGTGTATTATCCTTTCAAATAGCCACTAAATTTGTTAGAACATAAATATGTATTAAACTATGTGTCCTAACTACTTAATAAATGCAAGATTCAGCTCACATACTTCCATGAGTCATACATGAGATACACCTGTGGATCCTCACTGTACCATTGGATATTCCTTTTGTCTTGAGAGCCCCATGAAAAATGACTGAGACCCTGAGGGCTCCATGAACTGAGAAAGTTTGGGAATAGCTGCTGTAATCCCTTTTCATGTATTATGTTTTATAATCCTTATGGTAACCTAAGGAGTCAAGTGCCATCAATGTTTTTGATTTGCATACACGGAAACTGAGGATTTGAGCAATAACAGGACTAGACTGAGATCACGGAATGTCTTAACCAGGGGATCCAGGGTCCAAACCCAGCCTTGTGACTTTGAAGCCACCACACTTAATCATTATACCACAGCTAAGGCCAAATCCGGTGGCAGTTTTGCCCAGCCAGACCTTTGGGCAAAGCTGGCTAGTTCCTCATAGAACTGAACCTAACCCCCAACCAAGAGCAACTAGTGTATGTTTTCCTCACATCTTATCACAGGACATACCAGCTCAGGTTCTCAAAGTTATTTGTTGAAATCACAATCTTCCAAGCTTCTGCAAACTGTGTGTGTGCGCTCTCTAGATGAAAGTCACCTTACATCCAAGCAGACAAAGAAAATCAGAAACTGTCTAAAGTGGCAGCTTGAGTTCATCAACTCTATCAACTTGCCCAATAAACATTACCAAGTGCATAGGCCCCCGTCTGAAGGAGTCTCTGTGGAAATCCCAGATAAAATAGCAGAAGTTGGTAAGCTATTCCAAAAGAAACATGACTCATCCGGTTTTGACATGTCTTTAAGACCTGAAATACAGTCAAGCTACTGCAAGCTAATGCAGCGTGGGATCTATGGTCTAACTGCTACAGCAGGGGTCAATAACCTGGGCTATGTGATTTGGAACTGGGCTTCTGCCAATCTTGAGGAGCCCTGGAAAGACAGACCTAGCTTCAAGGTACTCTAGTGGTCTTGAGATAAAAAGGGCTCCTTGTTATTCTCCCTGTTTAAGTCCCTGCAATTGCTGATTGTAACTTGCTCTAGGAGGGAACAAAATTCGTCATAAAACTAAGGAGCTGACCGTTGATGAACCAGTATCATCCCATTTATTTCTACCATTGTCATCCCTACTTAACTTCCAGCTTCTATCTCAATTCATCATGCCCAATTCCTTCTTGCTTCCTGCATAGCTCAGACAGTGAAGCATCTGCCTGCAATGTGGGAGACCTGGGTTCAATTCCTGGGTTGGGAAGTTCCCCTGGAGAAGGAAATGGCAACCCACTCCAGTATTCTTGCCTGGAGAATCCCATGGACAGAGGAACCTGGCAGGCTACGGTTCACGGGATTGCAAGAGCTGGACACGACTTGGTGGTAATTCTTTTCTTAAGTCCTTCTTAGACAGTCTTTAACTGCCAACGTGTGCAAAAAACATAAGTACAATGCAAGTATGACAGATCATTCTCCAAGTGAAACTACAAAGCTATTGAAAGACCCCAAACTGGATGAAGCCATTGAAGGTGACTTTAGAGAAACGTTCACATATTACATAAGACATTGACAAATGAGGATCTGCTAACCTGGTTAGCAATCAAAGAAAAAAATTCAACAAGAGTTAAGGTAAGACAAGCTTTAAAAAGAATGATTTGACTATCTATTTGAACATCTACAGGCTCTTGAGAAAATTGATGAAAAGTGTCAAAGTTTTGTTTTTGCCAAAATGTCTGAACCAGTCTTTGTGCAGCCAGAGTCAACATAAAGTGTGTCAGATTTTTCTCACAAATTTAATCATATATTATGCAAACAATCAATACAATATATCTTTTGTCCTAATAGTACATAGTTGAAATTACACCTAAATTTCATTTGACATAATTAAAACTGACTGACTGTTATAATTTTAGATGAGTTTTATATAAAGTTAATCCCAATCAAACATTTTTCCTTTTTAAATTTTCCTACAAAATTATGGTTCTGTATGAAATGGTATGTTAACTGGCATTTTCCCACCACTAATATTTAGATATTTAAAAGACCTCTAGGTAACAGGGCATCCCTGGTGACTCAGCAGTAAAGAATATGCCTGCTAATGCAGGAGACATGGGTTCAAATCCTGGCTTGGGAAGATCCACTGGAGGAGGAAATGGCAACCCACTCCTGTATTCTTGCCTGGAGAATCCCATGGACAGAAGGGCCTGGCAAACTACAGTCCATAGGGTCGCAAAGAGTTGGGCACAGTTCAGCACAGCACGAGTTAGGTAACAGGCCATCCAATTACTTTGAGAACACCACCCACTAAATCCTATAAAAACCATTCCTTTTTCTCCCTGAAGGTGTAATGACTTCTCTATAAGTAGGGCTCTCCAGAGAAACAGAACCAATAGGATGCATATATACAGAGAAAGATTTAATTTATTAAATTTTATTTTATTTTTTAACTTTACAATATTGTATTGGTTTTGCCATATATCGAAATGAATCCACCACAGGTATACATGTGTTCCCCATCCTGAACCCTCCTCCCTCCCCATATCATCCCTCTGGGTTGTCCCATTGCACCAGCCCCAAGCATCCAGTATCGTGCATCAAACCTGGACTAGCAACTCGTTTCATACATGATATTATACATATTTCAATGCCATTCTCCCAAATCATCCCATCCTCTCCCTCTCCCACAGAGTCCAAAAGACTGTTCTATACATCAGTGTCTCTTTTGCTGTCTCGTATACAGGGTTATTGTTACCATCTTTCTAAATTCCATATATATGCGTTAGTATCCTGTATTGCAAAACTCAGCAGTGGCCACAGGACTGGAAAAGGTGAGTTTTCATTCCAATCCCAAAGAAAGGCAGTGCCAAAGAATGGTCAAACTACCGCACAATTGCACTCATCTCACACGCTAGTAAAGTAATGCTCAAAATTCTCCAAGCCAGGCTTCAGCAATATGTGAACCGTGAACTTCCTGATGTTCAAGCTGGTTTTAGAAAAGGCAGAGGAACCAGAGATCAAATTGCCAACATCCGCTGGATCATGGAAAAAGCAAGAGAGTTCCAGAAAAGCATCTATTTCTGCTTTATTGACTATGCCAAAGCCTTTGACTGTGTGGATCACAATCAACTGTGGAAAATTCTGAAAGAGATGGGAATACCAGACCACCTGATCTGCCTCTTGAGAAATCTGTATGCAGGTCAGGAAGCAACAGTTAGAACTGGACATGGAACAACAGACTGGTTCCAAATAGGAAAAGGAGTTCATCAAGGCTGTATATTGTCCCCCTGTTTATTTAACTTATATGCAGAATACATCATGAGAAACGCTGGACTGGAAGAAACACAAGCTGGAATCAAGATTGCCGGGAGAAATATCAATAACCTCATATATGCAGATGACACCACCCTCATGGCAGAAAGTGAAGAGGAACTCAAAAGCCTCTTGATGAAAGCGAAAGTGGAGAGTGAAAAAGTTGGCTTAAAGCTCAACATTCAGAAAACGAAGATCATGGCATCCGGTCCCACCACTTCATGGGAAATAGATGGGGAAACAGTGGAAACAGTGTCAGACTTTATTTTTCTGGACTCCAAAATCACTACAGATGGTGACTGCAGCCATGAAATTAAAAGACGCTTACTCCTTGGAAGGAAAGTTATGACCAACCTAGATAGCATATTCAAAAGCAGAGACATTACTTTGCCAACAAAGGTTCGTCTAGTCAAGGCTATGGTTTTTCCTGTGGTCATGTATGGATGTGAGAGTTGGACTGTGAAGAAGGCTGAGCACCAAAGAATTGATGCTTTTGAACTGTGTTGTTGGAGAATACTCTTGAGAGTCCCTTGGACTGCAAGGAGATCCAAGCAGTCTATTCTGAAGGAGATCAGCCCTGGGATTTCTTTGGAAGGAATAATGCTGAAGCTGAAACTCCAGTACTTTGGCCACCTCATGCGAAGAGTTGATTCATTGGAAAAGACCCTGATGCTGGGAGGGATTGGGGTCAGGAGGAGAAGGGGACGACAGAGGATGAGATGGCTGGATGGCATCACTGACTTGACGGATGTGAGTCTCAGTGAACTCCAGGAGTTGGTGATGGACAGGGAGGCCTGGCGTGCTGAGATTCATGGGGTCGCAGAGAGTCGGACACGACTGAGCGACTGATCTGATCTGATCTGATACTGTATTGGTGTTTTTCTTTCTGGCTTACTTCACTCTGTGTAGTAGGCTCCAGTTTCATCCACCTCATTAGAACTGATTCAAACATATTCTTTTTAATGGCTGAGTAATACTCCATTGTGTATATGTACCACAGCTTTCTTATCCATTCATCTGCTGGTGGACATCTAGGTTGCTTCCATGTCCTGGCTATTATAAACAGTGCTGCGATGAACATTGGGGTACACGTGTCTCTTTCAATTCTGGTTTCCTCAGTGTGTATTTATTTTTAAAGAACTGACTCATGCAATTGTGGAGGTTTAGCAAGTCAGGGGCTTCCCTGATTACTCAGTTGGTAAAGAATCTGCCTGTAATGCAGGAGACCCCAGTTTAATTCTTGGGTCAGGAAGATCCGCTGGAGAAGGGATAGGCTACCCCACTCCAGTATTCTTGGGCTTCCCTTGTGGCTCAGCTGGTAAAGAATCTGCCTGTAATGTGAGGGACCTGGGTTCGATTCCTGGATTGGGGAGATCCCCTGGAGAAGGGAAAGGCTACCCACTCCAGTATTCTGGCCCAGAGAATTCCATAGACTGTATAGTCCATGGGATAGCAAAAAGTTGGACACAACTGAATGACTTTCACTTTCAGCAAGTCTAAAATCTGGTGGAGAAGTCTGGCAGGCTCGCTACTTAGCGTTGCAGTTTGAGTCTAAAAGTAGTCTGCTGTAGACCAAGAAACAGCAAACGAGCAGATGAAATCTGCAGACAAACTGCTGGAGAACTCTCTTTGCTCTGGGGAGAGGTCAATCAGTCTTTTGTTTAGCTGGGTGGATGAGGCCCACCCACATTGTGGAGGGCAGCATGCTTCCCTCAAATCCCACTGATTTAAATGTAAATCTCATCTGAAGATATCCTCACATAAACATTTAGAACAAGGTCTGATCGAGTATCTTTGCACCATGACCCAGGGAAATCGACACATAAAATTAGCTATCACAGACAGCTACTATAGGCTGGAAGAGACAAGACCAAGTTGATAGCCCTAAATAGATTCTGGAAATCCCCAAGAGGTGGCTGCAAAGATGTTCTGAGAACCAGATCCAGACATAGTGCCCTCCCCAGGATGGTGCTTCCTGGAAAACACATGACTGTAGGTAAGAGAGTGACAGACGGCTAATGTCAGGAGGCAGGCTGTTATTAATAGAAAAGCATGCGACAGCAAACAGCGAGGGCGTCACACACCCCTTGAGCACCACTTCAAGTCCTCCTGACCCTGCCTACCTCTTTTTCGAGCTGCTCCTATGGTGACCGGGGCAGCACAGACTTGGACCAGCTTTGACAGGGACAACCAGACAGAGACTCTTCTTGAGCCTGCATAGCGTACCTCTCCTTCCTGCTTGGGATCTATGACATTCCAAGATGAGCTACCCAAGAAAACCTGATTGAACACATGCTCATGTGCCCATCAAATATGAGAGAAAAGGAATGCCCCAGGGCCAGCCTTGGTCAGCGGAGAATGGGCTCCTAGACATGTTTCATAAGGCTGAGCCACTTGTGGCAGTGGCAACTTGGTTAACAATTTCCTTCTTCATTATTTCACTCACCCTTCCCTGCATGCTGGCTCCCTAGGATGGCATTCCCAAGTAAACCTCCTGCCCTGCAATTCTTAATCTCAGGCTCTGTTCTTATAGCTAAATCAAAAGGTGAAAATCTTTTATTTGAATTTGTAAGGAAGGATTTAAAATAAGCACTGTAGTCTATTGATTACCAAATACTAGGTTGAAGGTTTTTATCCTATGTCACACCAAAAACCACAACTGAACAAGGAGTACATGAAGAGTATGGTGGAAGTAGAATACGAACAAGTTCAAAAGTCCATGAAAAATGGATAATTTCATTTTATAAGTCTCTCAGTTCTCCTAGCATAAATAGCTGATTTAATAGTCTCTACTTAATTTCTAATGTTTATACTGCCACATCCTTTCCAGTATTTCTAAACAATATTGGCTTTTCTGGCTTTTTATCTGGCCAAATATCTCCATTGATTTAAGAGATTTCTAGCAACCCAATGATGCTCCTAACTAATTTGTTGCTGTAAACCAAATCAACAACACTTTATTTTTTATTTCTACAAATCCCCTAAAAGATATGACTATGATTATTTATTGAGGACTCATAAAAAATATATTTTAAAACACATTTTAAAGGCTAGGAAGAGAAAGAATAATCTAAAATAGCAAAACTAGTGAGATTCTCAATCTCACAATCTGAGAGGTTGTGAAATTCATTCATTCAATATCTTGCCAGCCACTATGTCAGCAAATAGACCAGGACCTAGGATCCCCTCAGAAACCCAGGATTCCCTTCCAGTGAGATTGTTCTTGAACTGCCAAGCATGAGACCCAATTGACTGGGCTTCCCTGGTGGCTCGGTGGTAAAGAATCTGCCTGCCAGTGGAGACACAGGTTTGATTCCTAGTCAGCAAAGATCCCACATGTAGCAGAGCAATTAAACCCATGCAGCACAGCTACTGAGCCTGTGCTCTAGAGCCTGGGAACCACAACTACTGATCCCTAGCACTACAACCATCAAAGCCCACACGCCCTAGAGCCATGCTCGGCAACAACAGAAGCCACTGCAGTGAGAGACCCCCGCATGCTAACTAGAGAGTAGCCCAAGCAGCAACAAAGACCAGCACAACAAAACAACAATAACAACAACAACAAAAACTCAGTTGACTAACCACAAAGGGCAGTAGTGAGTGACCCAGCCGGGCCATTCCTCAAGGCAACTAGTTCGGATGTGGGCATGAGACCAGGTGACCATCACCTCAGGGTTTTCAGTCTGAAAGTAAAGGAAAGGAGGTCTTGGCCTTTGTGTAGCAGAGTTAGTAGAGGGTGAGGGGGGATTGTTAGTGGCCTTCTCCTCACCACAGGGAAAAAAATTCGTATGCAGTGAGACCACATGAACCTCAGAGTCAGGCAGGGATGAGAGATGGACAGAGGCAGAGAGTTGTCATTTTTAACTGTCTGCACCTCTCACGCCTGAGGCCTATTCTACTCAATTCATTTCAGTGATGAGTTTATTTATTTATTTATTTTTTAGTGGTTCTCAAAGTTTTTAGTTTTATTAACCTCTTACAATCATAATTATTGAGAACCTCCTGAAGTTCTGACTTATGTTGATTTAAAATTTCAATTTATACTTACACTAAAATTGGCTTTTTGTCACTGTCAGTTGAAAAGATCTTTGCAGTGTCCTATGAGAAAAACCAATTGTGAGAAGCATCTTTACTCTTGTTTTCTGTGAGGCAGTGTTTTTCCTAAATGCCCCTGGCCTCTCTCTGTGCCTTTATTTACTTCGTCTCAGAGGAGGTAGATCAACTCATGTGATTTGTCAATTTGAGAAGAGTAAACAGGTCATGCTCAGCTCAGCTACTTTCTTCTGTCTTCTTGGAGGTAGGCGGCCTGCTGTGAGGGGAATTCTCCTTTACCTGAGTAGATCCGCTGAGGGTGAGACTTGCCTGATCCAGGCCTGCCATGACTTGTGGGACACAGGGGTAAGATATTCTCAGTTCTAGAGACACGTAACAGTAGCTCCACTTTCCAACCAAGAGAACCATGTCCTTTCATCTACTCCTGGAAATAACAACAACAATAACAGCTAACACTCACATACCATGTCAGACCAGATCAGATCAGATCAATCGCTCAGTCGTGTTCGACTCTTTGCGACCCCATGAATCACAGCACGCCAGGCCACCCTGTACATCACCAACTCCCAGAGTTCACTGAGACTCAGGTCCATCAAGTCAGTGATGCCATCCAGCCACCTCATCCTCTGTCGTCCCCTTCTCCTCCTGACCCCAATCCCTCCCAGCATCAGAGTCTTTTCCAATGAGTCAGCTCTTCGCATGAGGTGGCCAAAGTACTGGAGTTTCAGCTTTAGCATCATTCCTTCCAAAGAAATCCCAGAGCTGATCTCCTTCAGAATGGACTGCTTGGATCTCCTTGCAGTCCAAGGGACTCTCAAGAGTCTTCTCCAACACCACAGTTCAAAAGCATCAATTCTTCGGCGCTCAGCCTTCTTCACAGTCCAACTCTCACATCCATACATGACTACTGGAAAAACCATAGCCTTGACTAGACGAACCTTTGTTGGCAAAGTAATGTCTCTGCTTTTGAATATGTTATCTAGGTTGGTCATAGCTTTCCTTCCAAGGAGTAAGCGTCTTTTAATTTCATGGCTGCAGTCACCATCTGTAGTGATTTTGGAGTCCAGAAAAATAAAGTCTGACACTGTTTCCACTGTTTCCCCATCTATTTCCCATGAAGTGGTGGGACCGGATGCCATGATCTTTGTTTTCTGAATGTTGAGCTTTAAGCCAACTTTTTCACTCTCCACTTTCACTTTCATCAAGAGGCTTTTGAGTTCCTCTTCACTTTCTGCCATGAGGGTGGTGTCATCTGCATATCTGAGGTTATTGATATTTCTCCCAGCAATCTTGATTCCAGCTTGTGTTTCTTCCAGTCCAGCGTTTCTCATGATGTACTCTGCATAGAAGTTAAATAAACAGGATGACAATATACAGCCTTGATGAACTCCTTTTCCTATTTGGAACCAGTCTGTTGTTCCATGTCCAGTTCTAACTGTTGCTTCCTGACCTGCATACAGATTTCTCAAGAGGCAGATCAGGTGGTCTGGTATTCCCATCTCTTTCAGAATTTTCCACAGTTGATTGTGATCCACACAGTCAAAGGCTTTGGCATAGTCAATAAAGCAGAAATAGATGCTTTTCTGGAACTCTCTTGCTTTTTCCATGATCCAACGGATGTTGGCAATTTGATCTCTGGTTCCTCTGCCTTTTCTAAAACCAGCTTGAACATCAGAAAGTTCACGGTTCACATATTGCTGAAGCCTGGCTTGGAGAATTTTGAGCATTACTTTACTAGCGTGTGAGATGAGTGCAATTGTGCAGCAGTTTGAGCATTCTTTGGCATTGCCTTTCTTTGGGATTGGAATAAAAACTGACCTTTTCGAGTCCTGTGGCCACTGCTGAGTTTTCCAAATTTGCTGGCATATTGAGTGCAGCACTTTCACAGAATCATCTTTTAGGATTTGAAATAGCTCAACTGGAATTCCATCACCTCCACTAGCTTTGTTCGTAGTGATGCTTTCTAAGGCCCACTTGACTTCACATTCCAGGATGTCTGGCTCTAGGTCAGTGATCACACCATTGTGATTATCTGGGTCGTGAAGATCTTTTTTGTACAGTTCTTCTGTGTATTCTTGCCACCTCTTCTTAATATCTTCTGCTTCTGTTAGGTCCATACTATTTCTGTCCTTTATCAAGCCCATCTTTGCATGAAATGTTCCTTTGGTATCTCTGATTTTCTTGAAGAGATCCCTAGTCTTTCCCATTCTGTTGTTTTCCTCTATTTCTTTGCATTGATTGCTGAAGAAGGCTTTCTTATCTCTTCTTGCTATTCTTTGGAACTCTGCATTTAGATGTTTATATCTTTCCTTTTCTCCTTTGCTTTTCACTTCTCTTCTTTTCACAGCTATTTGTAAGGCCTCCCCAGACAGCCATTTTGCTTTTTTGCATTTCTTTCCTATGGGAATGGTCTTGATCCCTGTCTCCTGTACAATGTCACGAACCTCATTCCATAGTTCATCAGGCACTCTATCTATCAGATCTAGGCCCTTAAATCTATTTCTCACTTCCACTGTATAATCATAAGGGATTTGATTTAGGTCATACCTGAATGGTCTACTGGTTTTCCCTACTTTCTTGAATTTAAGTCTGAATTTGGCAATAAGGATTTCATGGTCTGAGTCACAGTCAGCTGCTGGTCTTGTTTTTGCTGACTGTATAGAGCTTCTCCATCTTTGGCTGCAAAGAATATAATCAATCTGATTTTGGTGTTGACCATCTGGTGATGTCCATGTATAGAGTGTTCTCTTGTGTTGTTGGAAGAGGGTGTTTGTTATGACCAGTGCATTTTCTTGGCAAAGCTCTATCAGTCTTTGCCCTGCTTCATTCCATATTCCAAGGCCAAATTTGCCTGTTACTGCACGTGTTTCTTGACTTCCTACTTTTGCATTCCAGTCCCCTATAATGAAAAGGACATCTTTTTTGGGTGTTAGTTCTAAAAGGTCTTGTAGGTCTTCATAGAACCGTTCAACTTCAGCTTCTTCAGCGTTACTGGTTGGGGCATAGACTTGGATTACTGTGATATTGAATGGTTTGCCTTGGAAACGAACAGAGATCATTCTGTCGTTTTTGAGATTGCATCCAAGTACTACATTTCGGACTCTTTTGTTGACCATGATGGCCACTCTATTTCCAGGCACTTTTTCCTTCCCTCAGCACTTAAGTACTTGGTCTTCACAGCAAATTTTTATGGCAAGGATACTCTTATTATCTCCATTTTATATTTAAGAATATGAGGCATAGATGGTGTAGGCAGCTTTCTTTAGATGACACTTTCAGGAAGTGGCAGACCTGAGACTCAGATGCCGTGTATGTGATTTGAAGTCCATGATCTAACCACTATCCTTGCATCACTTGTACTAAGGGAGATACATTGGCCATAATCTTTTGCTCTTATCTGCCTTTCTCTTTTGTCTTAGTTCTCAGTTTGCTCAAAGGATATTGTATATAGTGTCCCCTTAAAACTAGCAAAACTGATTTAATCACAGGTTTTAGATGATTTCTCCATTGAAGCTATACCTAAAGAGCTATGTCTAGTATTGAAGTTCAGTGAATACTGGTCAGTGTCAACTTAATGTAGAACATACGTATACTACAGGTCAGTTGGCAAAGAATCTGCCTGCAATGCAGGAGACCCAGGTTTGATCCCTGGGTCAGGAAGATCCCCTGGAGGACAGCATGGCTTCCCACTCTAGTATTATTGCCTGGAGAATTCCATGGACAAAGGAGCCTGGTGGGCTACACTCCATGGGGTCACAAAGAGTTGGAAAAGACTGAAGTGACTTAGCATACATGCAAACCTACATCAGCCCAGAAAACTCAACTTCAAAGGCTATAAATTCTTTTCTTTTGGTCAACAAATAAGTCAACTCTGCAGCTGTCTTTAGTGGGACTTCAAAGTTTCACTATTGATTTCTATGATGCCTATCATAAAGTTTCAACTACTCCAGCATATACAGTGAGATATTATACATATACTAGTTAGCTGAGCTTCATGCTGAAACAATCAGTTGCTCTAATGGAAGAGTCCAGAAATGGTCAGTTAGGAAAATATGAAAAGTGCTAACTTCAGAGGCAGCTACCACAAGTGCTTCATCAGCTAATCTGAGCTCCCTTGACACCTCAGGATTTGATAATTAACATAGCAAGTGTAAAAAAAAAAAAATTCAATTGGTGGAGCGGTCTATTTTCTAGAATAATGAATATAAGAAATAGGCTTTCCTTGGTGAAAGCAAAGTTATTCAAGTCTTTGCAATTCCATGGACTGTAGCCTTTCAGGCTCCTCTCTCCTTGGTATTCTCCAGGCAAGAACACTGGAGTTGGTTGCCATTCCCTTCTCCAGGGCATCTTCCCGACCCAGGGATTGAACACAGGTCTGCTGCATTGCAGGCAGATTCTCTACCATCTGAGCTACCAGGAAAGCCCATCAACTGACTAAAATAGTTTAAAACAGAATATGAGTCTGGCAGCAGCCTATGGCCTCTATCCTTAGTGATGGACCCTGGAGCTTGATCTCTAAACGGTCTTACACCCAAACATTTTCTTAGGAGGATTTCTGGCTGACTGATAGCAGTGCAAAGAATGTTGCCTCTGGAATGCTGTTGTAGTCACTGCGCTGTGTGGTTTTGGTCAAAGCACTTAAAAGAACATGAACCTGGAAATTTATCACACCTTTAGAAAAGGTTTATAAAATGGTTCGTGTCAGCTTATTAATGAACATTGACTTAATAAATATCTGTTATATGTGACAAAATCTAGCTGGAGTCTTGCTCTTGTCATAACCTGGTTCAGTTCAGTTGCTCAGTCGTGTCTGACTCTTTGTGACCCCGTGAACTGCAGCACACCAGGCCTCCTGGTAGCAAAATTTTAAAGACATAGTTAACCTGCACCCATTTCTGGCTACCATCATCTACCAAAAACAACTTAAGAATTGTACATAAATAAAGTAAGGTCAGCTTTAATACAGGTAATGGAAGAAAACAGGCATTTTCTTTGGTCCTCAAATGAATCTAATTTGTAAAGTAGCTGTAAATCCCTGAAAGCACCCAAACTAATATAAAATGGTTATGGTAGATTTCTCTCCCTCACCTGAGAAAGATGCATGACCCACCCTATAGGCTTGCCTTTGTTCAGAAATTACTGAACACCTCTTGAAGATAATAGTCCCAAAATGTGACCTTTTGCCAAGGCCAGAACCTAAATATCCTGAAATATCATGATGAGTTCCAATAAGGGAAGAGTTGATAAATGCTCTAATTCAAAGCTGTGTTCAAATGGAATCTTTTTAGATCTGTAACAATATATATTCTACTAGTGACATCTTCATGCTTCATTCAGTAACAAGTATGAGAATGAGAATTCTGAAAGTACAGTTAGATGGACCTTCAGTCATTCATTTATTTGCTACACTCTGAGGCAAAAGCACAGTCCTAATATTTCTAAACAACTGTTCTTTTTTTAATTTAAGGCCATACCCTGCAGCTTGATATACCCATATGAATGCAGAGTTCCAAAGAATAGCAAGGAGAGATAAGAAAGTCTTCTTAAGTGACAATGCAAAGAAATAGAGAAAAACAGTAGAATGAGAAAGACTAGAGACCTCTTCAAGAAAATTAGAGATACCAAGGGAACATTCATGCAAAGATGGACACAATAAAGGACAGGAAAGGTATGGAGCTAACAAAAGCAGAAGATATTAACAAAAGGAGGCAAGAATACACAGAAGAACTGTACATAAAAGGTCTTAATGACCCACATAACCACGATGGTGTGGTCATTCACCTAGAGCCAGACATCCTGAAGTGTGAAGTCAAGTGGGCCTTGGGAAGCATGACTACTAACAAAGCTAGTGGAGGTGATGGAACTCCAGCTGAGATATTTCAAATTCTAAAAGACAGTGCTATTAAAGTGCTACACTCAATACGCCAGCAAATTTGGAAAACTCAGCAGTGGCCACAGGACTTGAAAAATGTCAGTTTTCATTCCAATTCCACAGAAGGGCAAAGCCAAAGAATGTTCAGACTACCTGCCTCCTGAGAAACCTGTATGCAAATCAAGAATTAACAGAACTAACATGGAACAACCTGATGGTCAGGAACAGCCTGACCCTGATTCTGGGAAAGACTGAAGGCAGGAGGAGAAGGGGATGACAGAGGATAAGATGGTTGGATGGTGCTACCAATTCAATGGACATGAGTTTGAGCAAGCTCTGAGAGTTGGTGGTGGACAGGGGAGACTGCTGTGCTGCAGTCCATGGGGTGGCAAAGAGTTGGACACAACTGAGTGACTGAACTGAACTGAACATGCAACAACAAACTGGCTCAAAATTGGGAAAGGAGCACATCAAGGCTGTATATTGACACCCTGCTTATTTAACTTCTATGCAGAGTATATCATGTAAAATGCTGGGCTGGATGAAGCACAAGCTGGAATCAAGATTGCTGGGAGCAATATCAATAACCTCAGATGTGCAGATGACACCACCCTTAAGGCAGAAAGCGAGGAGGAATTAAAGAGCCTCTTGATGAAGGTAAAAGAGGAGAGTGAAAAAGCTGGCTTAAAATCCAATATTCAAAAAATGAAGATCATGGCACCAGTCCCATTATTTCATGGCAAATAGATGGGGAAAAAGTTGAAACAGTGTCAGATTTCATTTTCTTGGGCTCAAAAATCACTGTGGATAGTGACTGTATACGAAATTAAACTTGCTTGCTCCTTGGAAGAAAAGCTATGACAAACCTAGACAACATATTAAAAAGCAGAAACATCACTTTGCTGACAAAGGTCCATATAGTCAAAGCTACAGTTTTTCCAGTAGTCGTGTATAGATGTGACAGTTGGGCCATAAAGAAGGCTGAGTGCGAAAGAAAGAAAGTGAAGTCACTCAGTCATGTCTGACTCTCTGCGACCCTATGGACTGTAGCCTACCAGGCTTTTCTGTCCATGGGATTTTCCAGGCAAGAATACTGGAGTGGGTGCCACTTCCTTCTCCAAGGGATCTTCCTGACCCAGGGATCGAACCCGGGTCTCCCACCTTGTAGGCAGACACTATCCTCTGAGCCACCAGGGAAGTTCTTGAGTACCAAAGAACTGGTGCTTTTGAACTGTGGTGCTGGAGAAGACTCTTGAGAGTCCCTTGGACAGCAAGGAGATAAACCAGTCAATCCTAAAGGAAATCAACCCTGAATATTCATTAAAAGGATTGGTACTAAAGTTGAAGTTTCAATATTTTGGCCACTTGATGCAAAGACTCAACTCATTGGAAAAGACCCTGATGCTGGGAAAGATTGAGGACAGGAGGAGAAGAGGATGACAAAGGATGAGATGGTTAGATGGCATCACTGACTCAATGTACAAGAGTTTGAGCAAACTCCAGGAGATAGTGAAGGACAGGGAAGCCTGGCGTGCTGCAGTCCATGGGGTCACAAGGAGTTGGATATGACTGAGAGACTGAACAACAACTGCAGCTTGTGGGATCTTAGTTCCCTGACCAGGGATTGATCCTGGGCCCCCAACAGTGGAAGCATGGAATCCTAACCACTGGACTGCCAGAGAATTCCCTAAGCAACCCCTTTGAACTATGAATGTATGATAGGTAAATAATGACTCCTCCAAAAATGTCCATGACCTAATTCCCAGAACCTGTGAACATGTTACAAGGCCAAGGAAAATTAAGGTTGTTGATCCAGTGACCTTGCAGAGGGGAAAACCTCCTGAACTATCAAGGCGGACTCAATGCAATTTCAAGAGTTGCTGTAAGTAAACAAGAGAGGCAGAAAAGGGGAGAGTAAGACATATGGAACATAAGAATTCAGCCTGATATTGCTGGCTTTGAAGATGGAGGAAACAGTCATGAACCAAGGATTGCAGACAGGCTCTAGAAGCTGGACTTAGAAATGAATTCTCCCCTAGAACCTCCTTAAAGAGCACAGACTCACTGTGCTTCTGGCCTTGTGAGACCTATTACAGACTTCTGACCTCATAAACTATTAGGTAATGCATTTATATGGTTCTAAGCTAGCTGCTAGGTTTCTGGTAACTTGTTTTATCAGCAATAGAAAAACTAATACATAGGGCAAAAATAAGGAACCATGACCACCCACTCCCAATAGCCATTTTCTGCACTGTATGTGGACACCATACAGTAGTCCCTTGGGCTGCAAGGAGATCAAACAGTCAATCCTAAAGGAAATCAATCTTGATTATTCATTGGAAGGGCTGATGCTGAAGCTGAAGCTCCAATACTTTGGCCACCTGATGTGAAGAGCCGACTCGTTGGAAAAGACCCTGATGCTGGGAAAGATTGAAGGCAGGAGGAGAAGGGGACGACGGAGGATGAGATGGTTGGATGCACCACTGACTCAATGGACATGAGTTTGAGCAAGCTCACGGAGATGATGAAGGACAGGGAAGCCTGGCATGCTGCAGTCCATGGGGTTGCAAAGAGTTGGACGTGACTAAGCTACTGAACAACAGCGACAAACATGACCAGCATAACAGCATCACCCAGGCTCCCTTGCCTCTGGCTTCTGGAATTTCAGGCAGTAAGTGGAGAGAGGTATCAGGATAGTGAGCCTGTTTCTTCCCCATCTCTTTCTGCTTCAATGTCATGGTCCTTGCAGTAGTTCTGCCCCCTAGACCACAGTTCCTATAGGCAGCTCTCATCCACAGTAAAATCAACCAGGCTCTGGTTACACTATTTCCTCTCTGTGCCCCTTCACCTGGTAAATTTTACCTCTTAACGATAACTGAAACCTCTGAAGTCATTTGAATGGTCAGTGATGAATCTATAGGTTATGTGAAATTCTGAACTCCTGCCCTACTTCTCTCATAACATCAGGTCTTCTTTCAAAAGAAAAATTAAGCCTTTCCTGGAAAATGCTACAAACTTACATCAATTTGGGGCAATCCCCAGCTGTCGGGTTAGCAATAGGGCACAGCAACAGTCAATATTAAATCTCTTGTTTCTGTCTTAAAAAAAAAGAAAAATTAGCTTAACACTCCCACTAGTAAAACTTCACATGCTACATAAATAAAAATAAGAGGGTTTATGCCTTTTTTATTGCCTACAGAATGCTGGGGGTGGGGGATTTTATTTAAGAGCAACTAATGTGAATGTGAGAATTATTATCAAAGAAAACCCTACTGCTTTAAAATGCTTCTTTTAAGTAATTTTTTAGCTATTTTGAAACCTTTAAAATTTCCTTTTTACACAAAATGCAATGTTTCAGTTACTTAAACTTCACTACATAAGTGTCCACAATGGAACTAATAGACAAGGGCACTCAGTTTGCTATGTACTTTATTAAACCAATTAAAGAATTTATGGAGAGAAGAAATCAAGTTAACTACCATAGGAAAGAAAAAGGAAAACAAAGTCTTTTGTACTTGAGCCAACGCCTGCATCGTTTCACAGGTGCCCCAGTAACATGATGTCATTTTGATTGGGGCAACCTCTCTCCCACAAAGACAAATGAAAGAGCTCCTTTTAAAATAACCCTTGCACCTCACACAGATGGTCACATCTAAAATAAACCTCCAGGCTGCACCTCAGAAAGAGTTTTCTAAAGAAACATTCTTTTAGGGCTGCCAAAGGGGAAAACAGTGTTGCCGTATGTACTGACAGCATTACTGAAGAATCATGGAGAATAGTTTTTCTGCTCTGATTATAATGAAAGGTATGGTATCTTACTAGTAGTTTGTCTTCGAGAAGATGCCGTTCCTTGGAGTTTAGGACTTTTGAGCTTGTACCACCATCCTTCCATTTCACCTTATTACCACCATCCCATTCTCCTTGCTTGGCCCTTGCAATAAACATTTCTTTGCTCAAAAACAAGCAACAAAAACAAGCAAAAAACCTTTTAATTCTTTAAAATTGGTTTTTGATAATACAGATTCAGATTCCTTTTTTGATGCCCTCTGATTTAGCCTTTAGGGTCACCATCTTCTACTGTTTAGTCACTAAGTCATGTCTGACTCTTTGCAACCCCACGGACTGTAGCCCACCAGGCTCCTGTCCATGGAATTTCCCAGGCAAGAATACTGGAATGGGTAGCCATTTCCTTCTCCAGGGGATCTTCCCAACCCAGGGATCAAACCAGGGTCTCGTGCTTGGCAGACGGATTCTTTACCAGTGAGTCACCATTTAGCCTTTAGGGTCACCATCTTCCGTTACCTACCTCCAAAACTCTCCACAGGTCAGTGTCCTGTAGCCACTCCTCTAACCCTGACACTCACTACAACACTTGGGTCCACAAAGTTTTTATCACCACTTTGCCTCTTGTTTTGAGATCCTACCATAGCAGATCACTTTGGCTGGGCACCTAACCCACTTCAGAGCTCTACTACGGTCACGGCTGGGTGGGGCTTTCTCTGCTCTTCCGCTTGGAGCATTGCTTTACAGGCTACCAAGGAGACCATCTGTTTCACACTTTTAACTGCCTATTAAATGTTCTCAGCTTTCTGTTATTTCCTTTCAGAGCATCAGTTGAAGCTAACAATGGCCATCCAATTCCATTTTCCTTATGGTTACTATTTTCCCACATTTCTCAAATACTGGAAACATCTCTTGAACTAATGCATTTTCCTCCAGTGCTATACCACTCCAATTTACCTCTAGGGAAAATTCTAACAATTGCACTGTTTTCCATCACATTCCATGGACTATTTGCGCTTCAGCTGTCATCAGATTTGGAGTTGCCAGGACCAACTGAGGGTGAATGAAATAACCTCAATATCCCATTCTTACATTTGCTCTCTTGGACCACTCTGGTACCATCTGCCACAGGTAGGTTTCCCAGAAGCCAATTCTGAGGCAGAGATTAGAACTTGGGTGGTTTATTAGGGAGTACTCTGGCATGCAATGGGCTTCCCTGGTGGCTCAGTGGTAAAGAATCCACTTGTCAATGCAGGAGACATGGGTTTGATCCCTGGCTCAGGAAGATCCCCTGGAGAAGGAAATGGCAACCCACTCCAGTATTCTTGCCTGGAGGATCCCATGGACAGAGGAGCCTGGTAGGCTACAATCCATGAGGTCAAAAAAGAGTTGGACATGACTTAGCAACTAAACAACAACCCTTGCATTCAACACTGAGAAGGGGAAGAGATGAAAGCAGGAGTGGTCAGAGACAGAAGTGAAGATTTAATGTGGTCTCAGTGGAATGCCTCGGCTGACCACGTGAGGAATTCTGAAGCTGGACTGACCCTTCTGAGTACCCCATATTGGTCTATAAGTCATTGCTTTGAGCTGCCCTAGAAACAGGGTGTAAACTTGGCTGAGGAGGACTGACAGCTGAGGGTGGCACTATATGCAGATACTCCCAGCAGCTGAGCTGATAAATCCTTTACTCCTAAAGAGAGCTGTGGATTGCAAATCATAATCCTCTTCCTTGCGATTTAAAACTTTCACCAATATGTAAGGGCTCCATAACTCTAGTAATGCTTTTCCTTTAAGTCTGGATGTGAATAAAAGCATGTAAGCCATCAAAGACTTGTTTAGTAGATTTTACACCATTTTGTTATTGAGTCACTTTCTGAAACAGAATTTTTGTAATGTTTAAATATGAGTGATTTTTATATCAGTTGGAAAAAAAAAAAAAAGAAACAGTTTTAAAGAATACAGGATATAGGGCTTCCCTGTGGTGCTAGTGGTAAAGAACCTGCCTGCCAATGCAGGAGACGTAAGAGACAAGGATTTTATTCCTAGGTCAGGCAAATCCCCTGGAGGAGGACATGGCAACCTGCTCCAGTATTCTTGCCTGGAGAAACCCCATGGACAGAGGAGCCTGGAGAGCTATAGTCCATGGGGTCGCAAAGAATCAGACATGACTGAAACAACTGAGCATAAAGAAGACAGGATATAGGAATGAAGAGGTGGGGGAAAACTGTATTTCACATCCTTTTAAAGAATATTATTGTTAAAGAAAAATAATAAAGATGAGAGACCAAAGTCAGGCTCTGAGAGGAAGTTCTGCTGAACAGGGAGTCAGAAGCACCTCGGTCAAAACTGGGTCCCTGAAAGGAGGACAGGAAGTGGTAGACAGGACTTTCAAAGCCAGACCATCATTTCTCTCCCACATTAAAAAAGCAAGGCCTGTGAGAGCTGCTGATTGGCTGGAGTCACCTGAGCTTGCAGCTTGGACGGCTCTGAGCTGGCTGCAGGAGGCAAGTGGGAGTATGTCTCAGATTAAGGATTCCAGCTGTCTCACGCTTATTATCTGAATGACTTAAGTTGCTCAACATCATAAATATGAGTATAATCATCATTACCTCTCCAGGGCGAGCAGAGGAATAAATGAATGGTATATGTAAAGCAAATGCCAAATATTTACTAAAATTTTTTTTCTATTCTTTAATTTCCCTGGCTTTGGATAATTTGTTTTCTGACCCTGTATTTCTTTCTAATTCATGTCTTTCCACTTTTCTGCATCAACACTCTTTGCCATATTATGTTGCCCACATACAACCAGTGTGTGCATGTTCTCAGTCATGTTTAACTCTTTGCAACCCTGTGGACTGTAGCCTTCTGGGCTCCTCTGTCTATGGCATTCTCCAGACAAGAATACTGGAGCAGGTTGCCATTTCCTCCTCCAGGGGAGCTTCCCGGACCAGGAATCGAACCCACATCTCTACATCTCCTGTATCGCAGGCAGACTCTTTACCACTGAGCCACTTGGGAAGCCCCACATATAACCCTTACACATGTCTTTAGTTTTCCCAACCCCATGCTCTGGTTTGTGACTTTTAAAAAAGTAGTGCCTGTTTATGTGCTGGTACTGTGTTACACTGATATATTAGCCCATTTAATCCTAATAAATAATGTATTATTACAGATTAGGGAATTGATGTTTCAAATGTTGAGAAACTTCAGAGGCATTACCATCCATCACCATGAAAATGGTACTTTTATTTTTCCCATTTACAGACAAAAAAAATCTTAAAGAGTTTCAAAAAGTGATGAGTGGTGGTTTCAAGCAACTTAGGTCAGCTTGCTTCAACAATGACAGAAAAAGACTGAAACACTGCCATTTGCAGCAACATGGACGGACCTAGAGAATATTCTACTTAGTGAAATAAGTCAGAGGAAGACAAATACTGTATCATATCACTTATATGTGGAATCTAAAAAAATAACAAAAGTTAATGTACATACAAAACAGAAATAGACTCACAGACATAGAAAATATTCCCGGAGGGGGCAAAGAAAAGTAGAAGGTATGCTAATAGTTTATAAATAAAACAGACAATTTTGAAGGCAAAAAACCCGAGAGCCTTATAATGAAGAAAAAAAAGTGAGAGTCTTATCCTTAATACCAAGACAGTATAAAGCTACAGTAATTTGGATGATGTGGTATTGGCATAGAAATAGGAAATGAGCCAATGGAACAGAATACAGAGCCCAGAGAATGGACCCTTTTATCCAGAGGAATGGATGATATGGTTGATATATATCTGAATCATTAGGAAAAGAGACATATCCTACAATAAGTCCTGTCGGGGGGGAAATAAAATTAGACTCCTACTTCATTCTACAAGAAAAATACAAAAATAAATTTCAAGTGATAAAAGATCTAAATGTGAAAAAGTGAAAATGTGTGGAAGAAAACAATAGCTTTTTGACCTGAGAGTAGAAAATGGTATTTTCTTAATACCAAATAGCACAAATAATTTGGGGGGAAAATAAGTGATAAATACATTCACATTTGTACCCAAGCCTGAAAAATTAACCACTTAAAATAAAATATCAAGTACAATTTTTCACCTATCAGAAAATCTTTCAAGCAAGATTCTGACATGGTTTGTGGAAGTTTTCATAAATCACTTAATTGAAACTTTATAAAATTTTCATATTCAATTCTTTTAAATCCATCATACTTTGTGATAAGTGTAGTAGCAGCCCACTGATATTTCCTTTCAAATGAAGGAAGCTATCGAGTAAGACAAATAGTATGATGATTTTTTGATGACTTATGACCTGGATACTTTTCTCTTTTTTTCTGTGAAGAGAATATGTGAAAAGGGATTTATCTCCAAAAGAGATCGTCTCTTCATGAAAATTTGAACTCACCAAAGTAGCTGGCAGCCAAAGAATCAGGCTAGAAAACCTAAGGATAGAGAATTGTGGTCTTCCTGAGTTCTTCTAGAACTTGTAATGTGAAAGCGTTAGTCGCTCATTCATGTCTGATTCTTTGTGACCCCATGGACTGTGGCCTACCAGTCTCCTCTGTCCAAGGAATTCACCTGGCAAGAATACTGTAGTAGGTTGCCGTGCCCTCCTCCAAAGGATCTTCCCAACCCAGGGATCAGACCAGCATCTCTTCTGCCTCTAGCACTGGCAGGTGGATTCTTTACCACTGAGCCATCTGGGAAGCCCCGTGGAATGAAATTTACCAAATTTTGAAATTACCAAAAAAAAAAAAAAGTGTTTTCTTTTTCAGCTATAAATAACCTAAAGAAAGAAAATGGCATTCAGTAAAAAAATTCAAAATAGCAATAAATAGTAGAAATATGTGGGAATAAATTTAACAAGAAAAGCACAAATCCTATATGAAGAAAATGACTAAACTTTATGAACTTATGGAATAATACACCATGTTCACAGATGAGAAGAAAACATATGAAAAAGATTAAATTTCCCCAAATTAATAAATAATCTTAATGTCATTCTAATTGGACTTTCAATGGAAATTGTTTATCCCTTTATGTTGGGAGATGACTGGGGTGACAGTGGACATTTTCATAAAATGATCTTAAAGTTTACAGAAAGGTAAGACATCTGATGAAAGCTAATAAATTTAAATTGTCTATAAAAACAAGAGTATGGATTCGTACTAACGAATTGTGACTCAGATGGTAAAGAATCTGCCTGTAATGCAGGAGACCCAGGTTTGATCCCTGGGTCAGGAAGATCCCTTGGAGATGGGAATGGAAACCCACTCCAGTATTCTTGCTTACAGAATTCCATGGACAGAGAACCTGGTGGGCTACTGTCCATGGGGTCGCAAAGAGTTGGGCACAACTGAGTGACTAACATCCATTCAATCAGTTTTAAAAGCTCATGATTTTTTAAAATGTCACTGCAGATGGTGACTGCAGCCATGAAATTAAAAGATGCTTACTCCTTGGAAGGAAAGTTATGACCAACCTAGATAGCATATTCAAAAGCAGAGACATTACTTTACCAACAAAGGTCTGTCTAGTCAAGGCTATGGCTTTTCCTTTGGTCATGTATGGATGTGAGAGTTGGACTGTGAGGAAGGCTGAGCGCCGAAGAATTGATGCTTTTGAACTGTGGTGTTGGAGAAGACTCTTGAGAGTCCCTTGGACTGCAAGGAGATCCAACCAGTCCATTCTGAAGGAGATCAGCCCTGGGATTTCTTTGGAAGGAATGATGCTAAAGCTGAAACTCCAGTACTTTGGCCACCTCATGCGAAGAGCTGACTCATTGGAAAAGACTCTGATGCTGGGAGGGATTGGGTGCAGGAGGAAAAGGGGACAACAGAGGATGAGATGGCTGGATGGCATCACTGACTCAATGGACATGAGTCTGAGTGAACTCCGGGAGTTGGTGATGGACAGGGAGGCCTGGCGTGCTGCGATTCATGGGGTCGCAAAGAGTCGGACATGACTGAGTGACTGAACTGAACTGATATAGAGAAATAGCTTCTAAATCCTGGTTTCCACTCCTTCCCTCTACTCTCTCTATACCTGCTTCTCTCTGACTTCTCCAGTTTTAAAGATACCACCATGAACCCAAACATAATCCAGATGGAACCCAAATCTACCATTTTACAATTTTCAGTACTGCCACCCTGGACTAAACCATTCTCAACTCTAATCTTGGACTCTTGAAAAAACCTTCCACATGTCTTGCAGCTTTCACTTGGATCTCCTTAAAGCATAGTACTTCAAAAATATCTTGTGGTTTCCTGAAGTGCTCAAATCAAAATCTGACCTCCCCACTTCTCCAAAGTTCTACAGAGCTGGTTCCAGCCACATCAATAAACTGTTTTATACCACTCTCTCTTGTTATCCTCTATGCTCCAGCAACAGTGGCCTTCTTCCGGTATTTTAAACAAACCAAACTCGTTTCAGCCATAGAAACTTCTCATCTGTGGGTCTCTGGGTCTACCAAGCTTTTGCCCTGATCAGTGCATGGCTGATGCTATAAGCAATTCCTCCTCAATATATATCCCTTGACCACCTTTCAAAGCATCCTGTTTTAAATATCTGCAAGGGTCTTTCTTTTGTGTATTTATTTGTTTGGTCTATATTTATTCCCACATGAGATGTAAGCTCCAAGAAAAATCAACGTGTCTACCTGATCTCTTCAGCACCAGACACAGTGCATGATAAACAGCAGGCACTTATTTGTTAAATTATTTGTTAAATCAAAGAACAAATGCTTGACCAAAGTTTTATTTCTGAGTGTTTTCCTAAGAAAATGCTGAACCTCCAGAAACAGGTTTGCTTTGAAAGATCTTTGAAGGAATGTGCCTTATGTGTCACACACATAGGCCTTTATTATTTCAAAAGGAGATATTTCTATAGCCTAATTTCAGGAATATTTTTAAAATCCAAATGAAAACACAAATGCCTTGCCTTATGTATATCTGAAGTCACCATCATCAAATACGGATTGACTGCCTTCATCTCTCAAATGTCAAGAGACTGATTAGTAGCATCTAACATCTTGACTACAGAGACCATGCTCAGTGTGCTATAATGATTCATATAAATTAGCTGCCACATATTGTAAGGGAGACATTAATTTCCCACCACCTATTTCTAAGATAAAGCGCTAAGTCCTAAATTCACCCTCAATGAGGTTATCAGTCACCCACAAAGCTTGATGTCAATGAAAAGGCCTCATTTGATATTGACATATATCTTGGCTTGGGGCAAATAGGAGAGAAGCATCATGATGAACTAGATGAATAATGGATCACATTCTGAGTAGTTACTCTGGAATGCTTACCGCCCCCAACTGGGTCACTTGGTAATAATATTCACTGTCTTCTTCCTGACTGGTAGGATTTCTGATTTAAACATAATTTCTCCATCCCTAAAGATTTCCCTGAATTTCCCTGAGGCTGCCTGGCCTTAGTTCTCCATTAAGATTATCCCTCATCTTTAAAATAGAAAACCAACAAGGACCTATGGTATAGCACATGGAACTATGCTCAGTGTTATGTGGCAGCTTGAATGGGAGGGGAATTTGGGGGAAAATGGATACCTGTATATATATATGGCTGAGTCCCTTTGGTGTTCACCTGAAATTATCACAACATTGTTAATCAGCTATACCCTTATAACAAAATAAACTTTTTTAAAAAAAGTATCCTTCAGGCTTATCTTTTTAACACAACATGCAAGTCTAATTGTTACCTATGAACTAAATGACAATTGTTTGACAAAGACATGGCAACTATAGGTAAAACATGAGGGAATGTTGGCCCAGTTTATGGCCCAAATTGTGTCTTCCCTCAAAATCTGTATGTTGAAGTACTAATATGATTATATTTGGAGGTAGACACTTTAAATAGGTAACTAAGGTTAAATGACATCATAGAGGTGGGCCTAATCCAATAGGATTGGTGTCCTTAAAAGAAGAGACAGAGAGAGACACCCAAGGATGTGCATGCACAGAGCAAGTGTCTGATAGCCAGGAAGAGAGAATTTGCCAGAAACCAATGATGACAGTACCTTGCTCTTTGATTTCCAGTCTCCAGATTGTGAGAAAACAAATTCTCTGTTGCTTAAGCCACCCAGTCTGTGATACTTTTCTTTTGACAGCTCTAAAAGACCAGTACAGTCCTCCTGATGAACTCTGGTTCAGGGACTCCAACATTTATCCCATCACCTTCCCATATTTCTCCTCTGCTGGTCCCTTATCATGCCTTACACCCAAGGCACACTGACTTTGTCAGGATTGCCATTACTGGGGTGTATGACAGCTGCAGGCAGGAAGGCACAAGTAGCTTAAATGGAGACCCCTTATAATGCAGTCCTGGAAATGAAACCTAAAAGACAGAATATATATATATTCAGTCACTGCATGAAGCTTTATTTTTCCAGGAACATGTGCTTTAGAACAAAGCTGCAGTTTCTACATATATAATCTCAAATGAAAGGTAGAGAATAGCTTTCTAATGCCTTCCTAGACTAAAAACAAAATCTGCTCTAATTAGTTGCCAATAATATGCCATAAAAGATTCAGATGCTTGGGGTCCAGGCCTAAGCACCAGCCTTCCTGGGATAAGGGTTTTCCAATGGGTCAGAGAGACCCGCAATATCAGTGCTCTGCTGCTAAGTCACTTCAGTCATGTCCGACTCTGTGCGACCCTATAGACGGCAGCCCACCAGGCTCCCCCGTCCCTGGGATTCTCCAGGCAAGAACACTGGAGTGGGTTGCCATTTCCCTCTCCAGTGCATGAAAGTGAAAAATGAAAGTGAAATTGCTCAGTCGTGTCTGACTCTTAGCGACCCCATTGACTGCAGCCTTCCAGGCTCCTCTGTCCATGGGATTTTCCAGGCAAGAGGACTGGAGTGGGGTGCCATTGCCTTCTCCTATCAGTGCTCATATCCTATTTAACTGATGAGAAACTCTTACATGCTTAAACAGGAAGCAGAGTACCTCAGTGCACCTCAAACATTAACTTATGTCCAGAAAGAGAGGCTGAAAGGCATCAGTAAAGCTATTAAAAACTAGTTCTTCTGTTCATGAATTTTGATATCAAAAAGGATAATCTCCAGAATTCTTATTGGAAATGAATAGAGAAAATAATATATACAAGTCAGTTTTTGACTGAAAACTCTCTCAAAAAGGCACACTCACTCATATTTTGGGTTCTTCTACCTGGTTGATTCATAATCTCCCGATTATTCTATACTTTTATTTGACAGCTCAGAGGAAGCCAGTTTCATAGAAAGATTAAAAGTTTAGTCATCCAGTTTTTAAAAAGAAAGACCAGCAGCTCAGGCTCTCTAAGTGACAATCATTTGCTCCAAACTTCTATTACTCTATGGAATAAAAAACTACCCTCTAGATGCTCAGCCATTTGTATCTGGGTGCTCTCCAACTTGTAAAAACTTTGCAAATTAGTAATCATAATTAAAGTTTATTGAAGACTTACTTTCCAGTTAAGGTTATAAATTATTAAGCAATAGTGCACGACCATTTGTGTTTTATAAGCCCATTAGTAGCAGCTTTATGTGCCTCATGAGGTACAATGATGAAGGTCAAGTGACCCTAGGGATCTTCAAAACACATTAATAACCTGGCCTGATAAATGACCTCGAGGTCTTCCTGGAGACCTAGCAGCTGGAACATTTTTAAACAAAGAAATATTAATGGATTTTAAGTTGTTCCCCTTTGACTATACATTATCATGAAATAAGAAATTGTTCAAAAAATGGAAAACAATATAATGTGTTAAAAAGAAAAATATTTACATGGAAGATTAGCAGCTTATACCCTGCATTATTTCTGTCCTTCTCACTAGTTGTATGATCTGTGTCAAGTAACTTTACTTCACTGGGTTTTAGCCACCTCAACTGTGCAATCAGAGGGCCAGAGCAAGTGAGATAAGGCTTCACAACTTAGAAATCTTCCATTTGCTTATCATAACTTGACTGTGAACTTCCAGACAGAGGAACCAGAGATCAAATTGCCAGCATCCACTGGATCATCGAAAAAGCAAGAGAGTTCCAGAAAAACATCTATTTCTGCTTTATTGACTATGCCAAAGCCTTGACTGTGTGGATCACAATAAACTGTGGAAAACTCTGAAAGAGATGGGAATACCAGAACACCTGACCTGCCTCTTGAGAAACCTATATGCAGGTCAGGAAGCAACAGCTAGAACTGGACATGGAACAACAGACTGGTTCCAAATAGGAAAAGGAGTATGTCAAGGCTGTATATTGTCACCCTGTTTATTTAACTTCTATGAAGAGTACATCATGAAAAATGCTGGGCTGAAAGAAGCACAGCTGGAATCAAGATTGCCGGGAGAAATATCAATAACCTCAGATATGCAGATGACACCACCCTTATGGCAGAAAGTGAAAAAGAACTAAAGAGCCTCTGGATGAAAGTGAAAGAGGAGAGTGAAAATGTTGGCTCAAAGCTCAACATTCAGAAAACTAAGATCATGGCATCCAGTCCCATCACTTCATGGCAAATAGATGGGGAAACAGTGGAAACAGGGGCTGACTTTATTTTTGGGGGCTCCAAAATCACTGCAGATGGTGATTGCAGCCATGAAATTAAAAGATGCTTACTCCTTGGAAGGAAAGTTATGACCAACCTAGACAGCATTCTTTGGAAGGAATGATGCTAAAGCTGAAACTCCAGTACTTTGGCCACTTCATGCGAAGAGTTGACTCATTGGAAAAGACTCTGATGCTGGGAGGGATTGGGGGCAGGAGGAGAAGGGGACGACAGAGGATGAGATGGCTGGATGGCATCACTGACTCAATGGACATGAGTCTGAGTGAACTCCGGGAGTTGGTGATGGACAGGGAGGCCTGGCGTGCTGCGATTCATGGGGTCGCAAAGAGTTGGACATGACTGAGCAACTGATCTGATCTGATCTGAGACAGCATATGAAAAGCAGAGAAATTACTTTGTCAACAAAGAAATTACATAGTCAAGGCTATGGTTTTTCCAGTGGTCATGTATGGATGTGAGAGTTGGACTATAAAGAAAGCTGAGCGCTGAAGAATTGATGCTTTTGAACTGTGGTGTTGGAGAAGACTCTTGAGAGTCCCTTGGACTGCAAGGAGATCTAACCAGTCCATCCTAAAGGAGATCAGTCCTGGGTGTTCATTGGAAGGACTGATGTTGAAGCTGAAACTCCAATACTTTGGCCACCTGATGAGAAGAGCTGACTCATTTGAAAAGACTCTGACACTGGGAAAGATTGAGGGCAGGAGGAGAAGGGGATGACAGAGGATGAGTGGTTGGATGGCATCATCGACTTGATGGACATGGGTTTGGGTGGACTCTGGGAGTTGGTGATGGACAGGGAGGCCTGGAGTTTTTGGTTCATTGGGTCGCAAAGAGTCGGACATGACTGAGTGACTGAATTGAACTGAACTAAACTGAATTTGACTTTTTCCCTTTGCTAAAATGCTCCAGGTGAGGTCTTTGTAGTTGTTTTCGTCTCTGCTCTTTTTAGGAAAACTATGAATGACAGGATATACTGTAAACAATCAGGAGTAGGAAATGGCAGTCCACTCCAGTATTCTTGCCTGGAGAATCTCATGGACAGAGGGGTCAACAAGTAATCAGAAACCATTTGATCACTTTATATGTGCTCAGAGCTGTGAACAATACAAAGAAGGATGTGAAAAGCAAGGTCACTGTTTCAGTATCATCAAAGTGCCTGCAATCTAATGTCAGAGATATGTGACATGACATATGAAACCCAAGTAGAGGACAGTGTCCAGCACAACATCCAGCAGTGAAAGTGTACAACCAATGTCTGTCAGGCTATCATGAACTCCACATTTTTTAGGAGGAACAGTTCACTGTGGCCTGTTAGGCACCAACCATGATGAGAATACTTTCCTCAGTTTGGGGTACCTGTCTCAAGGTTGTCATTTAAGCAAGCAGGAGGACATCTGAAGGAAGAAGGTAGGGGTGGTGAAGATTCTGGAAATCGTGATCTACAAAGATTAGATAAAGATAATCTTTAAGGGTGCTGAATCACTATGTTTTATACTTGAAACTAATATTGTAAATCAAGTACACTTCAGAAAAAAAAAAATAAAATAGAAACAGATTTCAGTACTAAAGAAGAGCAGAAGAAAGATTAGTGAAAGAAACTGGAGTTGTTGAACCTACAAAAGGGTCTTGGAAATAGAACACTGATAACCGTACTCAAATATTTGAAGGGTTGAATGATATGCTAAAACAGAAAATTAAGGCAGTATCAGATAAGAGAGGCAGAACAGTATAATTCCAAGTTATTAATACTGGTTCCTCACAATAGCCCAGTGAAATACAGTTGATCTTTGAACAAGGCAGGGGTTAATCCACGCATAACTTATAGTCGGTCTTCTATATTTAGGGTTTCTACAAATCTGTGGATTCAACCAATCCATGTATAAGCTGTATTACAGTATTTAGTATTCCAAAATACCACATGTAAGTGGATCTGTTTAAGGCTCATCTGTATATCATTTGCCAGAAGAGAAACATTTTGCTATACCTACTGGAAATTACATCACCATGTTAAACGCGTTGTTCAAATTGTGAAACATAGATCACACATCTATTTGTTCTGTGGTAGTGGGCAAATCAGAGAAGGAAATGGCACCCCATTCCAATACTCTTGCCTGGAAAATCCCATGGACAGAGGAGCCTGGTAGGCTGCAGTCCATGGGGTCACTGAGGGTCGGACACGACTGAGCGACTTCACTTTCACGCACTGGAGAAGGAAATGGCAACCCACTCCAATGTTCTTGCCTGGAGAATCCCAGGGACGGGGGAGCCTGGTGGGCTGCTGTCTATGGAGTCGCACAGAGTCGGACACGACTGAAGTGACTTAGCAGCAGCAGTAGCCATGGGTAAATAACATCACAAACATAACAATTTAAAACAACAGAAATCTATCTAGAGATTATTATAATGAGTGAAGTTAAGTCAGACAAAGAAAGACAAATATATGATATCACTTATATGAAGAATCTAAAAAAAAAAAGGTATAAATGAGCCTATTTACAAAGTAGAAATAGAGTCACACATGTGGAAAATTTACAGCTTGTTTTCACCAAGGGGGAATGGTGGGTGGGATAAATTGGGGGATTGGGATTGACAAAAACACACTACTATATATAAAATGGATAACTAATAAGTATTTACTATATAACACAGTCAATTCCTCTCAATACTCTGTAATGACCTATATGGGAATAAAATCTAAAAAATAATGGATCTGTGTGTAGCTGACTCACTTTGCTATACAGCAGTAATGTTGTAAATCAACTATATTCCAATAAAAATTAATTTAAAATAAAAATATATAATAAACAAAATTCTAGGTGCACCACTGCATAAATCACATTTTACACATCACCCTGACTACACACACTTATGCAATTTTAGTTACCCTAAGGCTCTGGAAGAAAAGTTGCAGATAAACAACCATTACAGGAGGGTTAAAGAAGAAAGTAGAACTGTTATCAATTAAGGTTATGCATCTTTTTAGAGGTCTTCTCTCCAAGTCCCAAACTTAACATTTTTATCACTGTGAACACTTTTGCTCTAGATGATTATCAGGGAAGAGAGGAAGTCAAGAGAATGAAGTCAGAGAAGTCTTAGTTTTCTGCAACTTTGTGGGTATAAAAGGACTTAGAACTAAGACAGCAAAAAATTTATTCCACTTAAATCAAATGGAACAAGACTGCAAAAGGCAGAGAAGTAACAGTAAACATCAAGCTGTGCCTCACCCAGTGGAGGCTAGTCAACAAAGCTGATGTGGTCAGCTGTTCTAGGGTAGTTGTGATGGTGCTGAGAGGTGAGATGAAGCCATATTAGGAAAAAGACAGAAGCAGACAAGTACAGCAAAAGTGGAGTTCAGGGAAGAGTAAAGATAAATATAAAAGACCAAGGTCTCTATTAGTAAAAAGGCCAAGGATGTGAACAGTGAATTCACACAAGGGAATACAAATAAGAATCGAACATATGGGAAACACATTCAGTCTTACAACATGCCATTAAATATAATAGAACAGTTAAATTGACCAAAATTTTACAAAAGAAGAAACCTAATCCATGCAAATTTCAGGAGAAATAACAGTATTTATACATGGTTTATAGCACTGAAAATTTGTATGAGCCTTTTGGAGGGAGATTTAGTAATACACACACACTATATGTGTGTGTGTGTGTGTGTGGACACACATCTATATACATATGTGGGCTTCCCTGGTAGCTTAAATGGTACAGAATCCACCTGCAATACAGGAGACCTGGGTTCAATTCTTGGGTCCAGAAGATCTCCTGGAAAAGAGAATGGCTACCCACTCCAGTATTCTTGCCTGGAGAATTCCATGGACAGAGGAGCCTGGCAGGCTACAGTCCATGGGGTCGCAAAGAGTCAGACACGACTGAATGACTCACATATATACATACACACATATACATAAATTTATTATAACCTTTGGCCCATTAATTCTATGACTTGGAATTTCTCCAGAAGAAATAATTGAAAAGGAAAAAAGTCATTTGTACAACAGGATTTTAACCATTAGCAAAAAGCTGGAAATAGTCCAACCATTCTTCTGTCATTAGACATTTAAATATGGCACAGAACCAATGCAATTTTATGTGATCATTATAAAGAAAATAGGAAAACTATGGAATAACATGCAACTGTTCATGAAACATTAAGTAAAAACGTAGGACACAGACTTGTACACACACATTGTGGAGCTTTAGTCACAGTCGTGTCCAACTCTTGTGACCCCATGGGTTGCAGCCCACTACGTTCCTCTGTCCATGGAATTTTCCAGGCAAGAATACTGGAGTGGGTTGCCATTTTCCTCTCCAGGGGATCTTCCTGACCCAGGGATTGAACCTGGGTCTCCTGCACTGCAGGTAGATTCTTTACTGACTGAGCTATCAGGGAAGCCCAACACACACACTATGGCCATGTAAAAATATCCCATGTGTGGATAGATTGGAACACGAATACTGAGAAAGGAAAAGTGAAAGTGACGTCGCTCAGTCGTGTCCGACTCTTTGTGACCCCATGGACTGTAGCCTACCAGGCTCCTCCGTCCATGGGATTTTCACAATCCTATTAGGATGTTGGTTAAAAGTATACTTTCTTTTCCTTGTTTTTTTTTTTTAATATTGTTTTTAACATTTTAAATTAAGTTTTAATAAATCCATTTTTGTTAAGGAACTCTGGGGGATAATAAAGTTTTTTACATAGGGAATATATATGATGAAATCAGGATTGACTGAAGGATTAAGAGCCTAAGTCATACAGTCCAAGTAAGAGACTGTGATATACACACTCTAGATTGACAAGCGGTTTGATCAGAGTACAGAATGAAAATAGAAAGTAAAACTTAGTTGTGCAGAAGCTTTTAAGTTTAATTAGATCCCATTTGTTTATTTTTGCTTTTATTTCCAATATTCTGGTATCCCAATGTTCATCGCAGCACTGTTTATAATAGCCAGGACATGGAAGCAACCTAGATGCCCATCAGCAGATGAATGGATAAGAAAGCTGTGGTACATATATACAATGGAGTATTACTCAGCCATTAAAAAGAATACATTCAAATCAGTTCTAATGAGGTGGATGAAACTGGAGCCTATTATACAGAGTGAAGTAAGCCAGAAAGAAAAACACCAATACAGTATACTAATGCATATATATGGAATTTAGAAAGATGGTAACAATAACCCTGTATACAAGACAGCAAAAGAGACACTGATGTATAGAACAGTCTTATGGACTCTGTGGGAGAGGGAGAGGGTGGGAAGATTTGGGAGAATGGCATTGAAACATGTATAATATCATGTATGAAACGAGTCGCCAGTCCAGGTTCAATGCATGATACTGGATGCTTGGGGCTGGTGCACTGGGATGACCCAGAGGGATGGTATGGGGAGGGAGGAGGGAGGAGGGTTCAGGATGGGGAACTTATGTATGTGTGGCAGATTCATTTCGATATTTGGCAAAACCAATACAATATTGTAAAGTTTAAAAATAAAATTAAATTAAAAAAAAAAAGAAAGTAAAACTTGATCATGTCATTTTTTTAAAAAGCAACAACAGAGTTGTTTGTTTGGCAGAAAATTGAGTGAACCTATAAGTGAGAAATTAATATCAAAGATACTTTAAAAATCCCATGGATTTGGAAATTAAATGTCCACTTTTCATTAATGGGTGTATCTAACAAGTCATAACAAGGAAATAGAAAATATTTGTAATAGAATAAAAATGAAAAGTGAATTTACCGGAATTTGTTCCATGCAGTTGAAGCTGCTCAGTGTAGTTAAATACAACAAGGGGCCTTGAATAAGGTATGAAAACAAATAATGGAAACTAGCATAAAATTTTGTGAAATTTTCTGAACAAAGTCTGTAGTTTAGTTAATAATACTGTATCACATATTAATTTCTTATTTTTTTTAACAGCATAATATTTCTTTATATTCTCAGAATGGTGAACCTATCTTTTCTAGTCTTGATGCATAATAACTAGACTAGATGCTACAAGTTTAATCATTTATTCAACAAACATTTATCAGTCACCTACTATGTGTCAAACTCATAGTTCTAGGAACTGAGGCTTAAAAACAGGTTCACGATCTCATGGAGATTACAATCCATTCCACTGGAGGAAGAAAAACAAATAGACTTATGACAGAAAAAGAAAGACAGACAAAAATATTATGTGGTATTAACTGCTATGAAAAGGATTAAAATACACTAATTTGTCAAGGTAAGTTATTTTACAGTGGGTGATGAGGGGAAGACTTTAGAGGATGCATCAAATATTTGATATTTGACGATATCTGAATGGCAAGAAGGGGCTAGCTATGCACTATCTGAGGAGGAAGGAGTGGAAGCCCAGGGATATTCCCTGGTAGACAGAAAATCAAGTACACAGGTCTAGATTTAAGACTAGTATTTTTGAGGAGTCAAAAAAAAAAAAAAAAAGGACAACAGTAGCTGGACACAATGGCCCAGGAGGAAAGGTGTGCGTGTTGAGGTAAGATATAAATCATGTAACATTAGGGAATTTGAATAATAAGAAAAGTACAATGGGAGGCAGAAGAGATCCATAATTTGACATACAATTTTTTAAAAAGATGACTAGTACCCCATGAAGAATAGACTTCAGGAGATAAGAATGAAAGCAGAGAATTATATCTGGAAGCTACAGCAGTGACCTAAGGGAGAAAAAAAAATGGTAGCCTGAACAAGGCAATAGAACCCCACTCCAGTACTCTTGCCTGGAAAATCCCATGGATGGAGGAGCCTGGTGGGCTCCAGTCCATGGGGTCGCTAAGAGTTGGGCACGACTGAGTGACTTCACTTTCACTTTCCACTTTCATGCACTGGAGAAGGAAATGGCAACCCACTCCAGTATTCTTGCCTGGAGAATCCTAGGGACGGGGGAGCCTGGTGGGCTGCCGTCTATGGGGTCGCACAGAGTCGGACACGACTGGAGCGACACAGCAGCAGCAGCAGCAGAACAAGGATGAGGATGGTAGAAAGACATAAATTAATCGGTCAGAATCTGTACTGGAGATACAGTCTATAGAACTTCTGATACATTGGCGAGCAGGGTCACTGGAAGGAGATGCATCCTGAAGACAAAGAGAAGAGGAAAAAGAAGACTCAGGGTGACTCTAATTGGATGGAAAGCTGCCTTAAAGGAAATACTGCCAGAATTGATGCTGTGAGCAAGCATTGGTAGCAACAAGTAAAGGACAGACCAGATTGGGGACAAATTATTGCTCAGTGTATCTGCCCAAGTGAGTCATTCCAGAGTGCCTTCTCACTGAGAAAAGGAAGAGCACAACGTTCTACCAGAAAGACTGTTGGGTCATGAGTTAATTACAGAGACCTTGAATTGTAACAAGCCTACAGCTTCTGGGGAAAGATATGGCCTAGTTTACATAATGGTTAAAGCAACAAGGTCTAGGAATCCATCAACCTTTTACGCGTGACCTCATTGATCCCCACAAAAATCAATCAAGCTTCTGATATCCATATTGACAAGCCATGAAAAAATAAGTCTTCTTGTGTTTGTTTTTGTTTTAGTCCCAAGAGAAATGCTCAGACCAAAGGGAAAATATTTAAAGACCACCATCACACTGGTTTTCTCTTATTTCCATTTTTAGAAGGACATTGAGATTTCACAGTGGCCTGAAATTCTCAGTAAATTTCATTGTTTAGAGCTATTCCATGCTTCATTTGGGAATCTTAGTTCCCTGCACCATAAACTTTTAATTGTTTATGGAGAACAAATAACACTTGGATAAAATATCTAGACTAAAATAATCTATCCCTCCTACCAAGTAAAAGGCACTCCACATAACATTTGGAAAGTAATATTTGCCAACTTCTTGACTTCAACCCTAAAACTTGCTTTTGAAAAAAAAGTCCTAAAATATCAGGAGTAAAAAGACTCTTTTAGCAAAGTTGTCCTATAAATTAATTTTATATTTAGACACAATTTGATAATCAAGACAACCCACAGAAGTACTTTTAAGATATGTTTTCAACTTTTGAGATTTTAGCCAGGCAGATGGATGGATCAAGAGACTGAAAAAAGAGCTTTTACCACATAGGTCATTGGTTCAAACCCAACCCAACTCAGTGGGAAAGCAGTTACCCATCTGCTGATCTTTATGAAATGTACTGGTGGGCTAAATTAAATTTCTAACAAGGAAAATAAACAGCTACAATTGCTGGGAGCCTAGATGTGGGGCCAGGGATTCATTTAGTTGTTTCATGTCAGGACTGATACACATCAGAAATACTACATTGCAGGACTGACTGAGCTGCATATTGTTGATAAAAATACATATTGTTGATGAAAAAATCAAGGAAATTCACACACATCTACTTTCGTATATGTGTACATCTACAGCTGTGTGTATATATACATACAAATAAATGTATACACATATATGTATGTGTAAATATATACACTTTTCTTTTGATATATCATAGATCTTAATATTTGTGAGCAAAGATTCACAACATAGTTCTGTGGACCCTTACCATTCATAATATATCCCTAGACATTCAAGAATCCCATATTCACAAATGCACCTCTTGCCTATAATTTCTTCCTTAAAAGCACTATGATATAAATGAAAAAATTGAAGTGACTCTGTTAGGCCCTTCATAGAAATGTTTATATGTGCGCCTAGCTTTTCCCACATTCCATTTCCATTAAGAGATGTATGTTTCTTGCCCATATCCTCACACCACAAGTTAACTGCCTTTCCACTTTCACTTAATTTTAATCCCGTCTTTGTTGAACAATTTTTCTGCTGGCTGGAACACTGGCTGGAGTTGTTTTATGAAATGCTTTTGTCTTGTTAGCCTAGCAAAATTAATAAACCTCACAGACCTTCAGGGCCATAGTACATAGCCAAGCCCCAAAAGTTCAATCAGTAAGCATTCCTTGCAATGTACCATTTTGCTAAATTGGTAACAACTCAGGCGCATTATGTTGGGAGGAGTCACTTAGTGAGTGAGTGAGACCAGCTGATTACTCAATCTTTTCCCCTTAGTGCAGCTTTTTATTTCCATTATTTGTCTTTAGTAGTATAAACTTAAATTTTGCCACATGTTATGGGACAAAAATATTTATATTATTGAAGACCTACAGGTTTTGGAAGTCTTAGGAGTCTAACAAACTTGAAGGATCTATGGATTCAAGTACATCCTTCTCTCCTAAAAACTAGCTGAAAGTTGGCTAGCAAAGAGAGAGTCAGACCAATACCTAAATGGACACTTAGAAGAATAAAGATGCTGTTACCTTGAAGAGAGAAATTTGTAGGAGGAAATGAGAATTTCAGGTTTAGACATCTTAATTTCAAGGTCTGCTGTGACAGCTAGATAAAAGATATGAAATAGGAAGATGAATCTTTAGAAAAAGACTAAAAAACAAACTGTAAACTTGGACGTCTTCATTATAAAGGCTGAAGCTGAGGTGACAGGTATGGCAAAGGCTTTTCTGAAGTCAGTCAGCCAGTACATATGAACCCAGCTCTTCATGTGTGTTGAGGGTCAGACTTCACAAGCTCAGTCACAGTTCAAGATGTTAATTTTGTGTTCACTGTTTTTCTTTGTATTAAACATTTTTTTCCTAAGGACACTTCATTTTCACACATGAAAGGGACTACTCAATTTAGTTAAAAAAAAAAAAAGACAAACAAGCCTTCAGTTGACCATTTTAGTCATATGAAAACTAAGAGTAGAAGAATGTCTCTGTGAAAGTGTCACAGGCAGAGTCTCCTATTCAGTTAAGTGTCCACTCCTCCATTTAGCCCCCACTGCATGGACATTTACTTTGTTCCAAAGTTGAGCAAAATTTCACTGCCAAAATACACAAACCGGTTTCTGAAAGCAAAATGTTAATTCGTCAAGTCATGTCCGGTTTCCTTTTCTTTATGGGAAGGTTTTTCATTACAAATTCAATTTCTTTAATAGATAAAAGGCTATTTAGATTTTCTATTCTGTTTTCTTTTTATTAAGGGTGGTAGTACAATGATACCAACTTGAGGAAAAGCTTATATTTTTATAATTTCTAACAATAAAGGAGAAAAGGGCTCTCCTTACAAGAAATCTTTTGTTTAAATCTTCCCTTTCTGTTGAAAATTAAGCCACCATGAACATGAAGCCAAAAAATGTTGGTCTTTCCTTCTAACACAACACAGATGGACAGTGTGCCACTCTGAAGCCGTGCAGGGGACCAGCTTTTCAGCACTGGAAAGGTCACATCAGAATTAAGTTGGTTTCAGTAAAATGAAAACAAATGAAAACTTTGTGTTTACCCCTCAAACCCAGTTTTTTAGGTTCCTTCATAAAGACACAGCCAGGCGCACCACCGCTGCTCTGTTACCCACCACAGGCTCTGCTCTCCATAATCTGGAGAGAGGTTCACTGCCCAGGAAATCTCATCATGAAGCACCTTTATGAGACAGAGGGTCTGTGCTTCGCTCTCCAGAAAGTGCTCCATGAATGTTGCCGGAACAAATTAACAAACTGAATTATTATTATGTATTTCCTTCTTGCTTGATTCTCCCCAAAAAAAGCATAAAGAAGCATAGTTTCAGAGTTTTAGTAATTAATAAGAGCTTTTTGGTCTAGAGAAAAACAAATATCACATACTAACACATATATATGGAGTCTAAAAAGATAGTACTGATGAAATTATTTGCTGGACCCACTCCAGTGTTCTGGCCTGGAGAATTCCAGGGGCAGGAGAGCCTGGTGGGCTGACGTCTATGGGGTCACACAGAGTCGGACTCGACTGAAGTGACTTAGCAGCAGCAGGAGTAGAGGAGATGCAGACATAGAGAACAGACTATAGACACGGTGCAGGGATAGGAAGGAGAGGGTGGAATGTATGGAGAGAGTAACATGGAAACTTACAATACCATATGCAAAATAGACAGCCAATGGGAATGTGCTGTGTGACTCAGGGAACTCAAACTGGGGCTCTGTGACAACCTAGAGGGGTGGGATGGGGAGGGAGGTTCAAAAGGGAGCGATATATGTATACCTATGGCTGATTCATGTTGATGTTTCACAGAAACCAATGGAATTCTGTTAAGCAATTATCCTTCAATTAAAAAATAAATAAATTTTAAAAATAGAGCTCTTTGGTCTGTGTATAATTTAGTATAAAACATGTTACTCTCTCCATACATTCTACCCTCATAAAAAATGATCCTTCACACCTGTGTAAGAGTTGGGAGCACCAACATTTGCTGTAAGAAAAAACAGTGAATCTGACCTCATTTATGACTGCTACATAAAAGATTTAAAGGGAATTAATTTTGCCCTTGAAGTGTTTTGATGTGAAGCGATGTCACTTATGAGATTTTCTCATGAATTTATCTTTTGGCTAATTTATTTATAAATTTAACATCTTCCACTTTTATAGGTAAGCAGGAAATAAAACTTCCTAATATTTATCCTAAAGTTACCTCTCCCTTTATTCAATTATTCCAAAATTTTTATAAATCCATTCATACTCAATTTACCTAGACTGATTCCCTATTGTCATCAACTGTTATAGTAAAAGAGAGAGAATTTGAAGAAAAGACCTAGATTACTCACTATAGATTCTTGTTCAATCACTTCAGGATTGGAAGCCTCAGTTTTCTTATCTGTCAGATAGACCTAATATGACCTATACTTCATAGGGACAATGTGGAGGGGTTGAAGTACCAATATCAAAAGACTTTTTAAACTATAAAGCCCCTCACAATATGCAAAAAATATTATGACCCTGTCTCTATTGTTCAGCTAATCTACTCCATCCCTTATTATTTGAAAGATGCCCTCTGCACCTTCCACAATTCTAGAATGCCCTTCTTGAATATCTCCCCCTGCCCACCCCCGATCCCTACACACACACACACGCCATGAGCTCTTGGAAGGCCACGTCAACGTCTCTTAGTGTACCAGATATCAGGGTCTTAATAGATATTTGTTATAAAATTAAAGACAGAAGGCAAAACATGTTAAATATGGAAGGGTACTTTGAGAAATGTAATTTTTTTACATTTAAATGGGACTTTATAGTTTACTATACACCCACACACACACATATATATAAAACTGTAGTTCTCAAAAAGTAAACTAAGCATATATTATTATCCTCATTTTGTCAAATGGAAAATAAAGTTCAAAAGAATTAAGTGAGTAAGCTACCAGTGAGTAACATTCCGTGCTTCACAAATGTGAAGTGTTTCCATTTTCTGCATGTGAAAATATTTTCCTTTCTCACCTTTCCACCTCATTGTTTTCCAAAGCAAACTGAGGAAATGAGAAGACCCCTCCCTCACAATTTACGAAGTACATTTATGCAGCATGATCTTCTACGTGAATCCCCCTGCATCAGAGTTTTTCTTACTGGAAGCCTGGAGTTTCTAGAATCTGTCTGCGAGAGAGAAAGGTGTGGGCCATTGTTCTGCCTTAGCAAAATGGTCCTTTTCACTTCTGAGTGCTCCTGATTCCAGGAAGAAAGGCTCCACTGCCTCTCACCAATCTCCTACATAGTTCTTAATAAACTGAAGATCATACGGCAGAAGGAATTGAGCGTTTGAAGAAGTGACAGTTGAAAGTGCTGGAATACACATTTGGCACTTAAAGAACCACAAATCAGTCACAATCAGTAAGTGAAACATTTTTACCAACCTAGCTGTAGGAAGTAATCTTTATCTCTCACCTGCAAAATAGACCTGGGGAAATATAGTCATCCCTTTGTATCTACAGGGAATGGATTCCAGGACCCTTGCAGACACCAAAATCTACTGATGCTTAGGTCTCTTATATAAAATGGTTTAGTATATGTAACCTACAGATATCATCTAGTATATTTTAAATTATCTCTAGATTACTTTTACTTACAATGTATATGCTATGTTAATAGTTGTAAATGCTATATAAATTGTTGCTTGTGTGTGGCAAATTCAAGTTCTGCTTTGGGGAGATTTCTGGAATTTTAAAAAAATATTTTCAATCCATGGTTGGTTGACTCCATGTATACAGAACCCTCAGATGTAGAACCCACAGATACGAGGATGAGCTATACAGATGGGGCTGCCTTTCAAGCCCCTTTATATAGGCAGAGGCATTTTAAAGACAATAGGGGACAAAGAGAGGGAGTGAAGGATGAAGGGAAGAAGGTAAGGATGGGGAGAAATAACATCTCAACAATGCAAATGGAGTGTATGGCCTACCAGCTTAGAGGTGGGACACTGAAGAACAGTTGCTCTAGATTGTGGAAAGGAAGGCAGAGGCCACTGCCAATCACCTGCAGAAGACACGATGTCATTCAAACACAAGATGCAGTGATTTAGAGCAAAGGATGGAGAAAATCCATGACAGAGCTGGTGGAAATTCTGAGCAAATGGAGGTTTTTAGAAGAATGTCTGTTGCCACCCAAATGACCAAAAGAGATGCCAAACGTATCTGCTTAGTAGTAACTACTAGCTATTCTGTATTGAACACAACTTTGTGAAAACCATTTCACTAACAACAAACTCTTATTATCAGCCAGGTTTTTAAGTACTCTGTGCGTGCTAAGTCGCTTCAGTCACGTCTGACTCTTTGCGACCCTATGGACTGCAACCCACCAGGCTCTTCTGTCCATGGGATTCTCCAGTCAAGAATACTGGAGTGGGTTGCCTGCCCTCCTCCAGGGTTAAGTACTCTACATTGATTATCTGAATGACTTCTGGTGACAACTCTGCAAGGCAGAAAGGGAGCCAGGAGAGAATTAGGCGATTTGCCTGAAGTTCAACAACTTGCAAGTAACAGGGTCAGGACCGGAACCTGGGCAATTCCACTCCAAAGTCACATTCCTAGCCATCCACTATGCACGCAGACGCTCATGTAATCCATGCTGTGACACAGCCAAGAAGGCACTGTGAGAAAGCGGAGACTGAAAGGTTAGTACCTACCTGCTCAGTGTCAGACATAAAAGGTGGGGCCAGGATTCAGACCAGGCCTATCATAATCCACAGCCCATAAAGTTGCCCTCAACACATAACCTGCCCAGGAAAGAAGTATCCTTTCCAGAACTATAGATCCCATAAAGGAAATGGGATCGTTTCTATGTTTTTATGTCTCAGAATTCTCAGAGCCAGGTTTGATGTGATGCTTTGGCTCAGGAAGGTGTTCACATTCCCAAGTCCCCACTCAGAAATTACACATTTTTCCACTTGGAATATCCATTAGGATTCCCAGGAGTAATCAGCAATCAAAGACAAACTAAAAACCTTCACCCAATTAAAAGGGCTAAGGAAGAAGAAACTAACATTCTCCTAAGCAGCTGAGCTAGGGAAAAATCTGTTTGAGAACAGTTTCTGCTTTCTGTAAAGGCAAACAGGGTTGGATTTATTTCAATAGAACCACATTCTCAGAAATCCCCTTTTTAATAAGTTGCAAAACTACTGTTCCCCAGGCTCACTCTTGGATGTTTCCTACTTCATCTTTCTTTACATCTCAACTCAGAAGAACTTAGTTGAGGAATAACAAGAGTAAAATCTGAAAATGAATAAAGCATTTTTGGGGAAAAATGTCATTAAAAATATAGGCTTATTTGCCCCTGAGCTTTACTTTCTTATCCAAGAAGCCCTGACCTGTCATGGCCAGGGCCAGTTGAGACAAAACTAGGAAAAATTAGGAAAACTCTTCCTAAACTGCCGTAACCTCCCCTCCCCCAGCCACCACCCCAGTATACACACTGCCTCCATCCAGTATCCTCTGATATCGAGTATCCTTGTACTTTGGAGCTCTAGCAAACTCTATTCAGACTGATAACTCAGATGTCCCTATGTACACACACATACGCCAACAAAGCAGCTCTAAGACAGGTCAGTGGGGAATACTCTCGGATTACATGAGGTCACACAGTACACTGCCTAGGTGACAGACGCCTATCACCTAGACACTCACTTACACAAGACCAGTCCTGCATTGGCCACAGCTCACAAGAGGCCAATGACTGGCCCAACCTCTAGTCATCTAGAGTGGTGGGCTCAACTTCAATATAGAAGCAGCAGCAAATCTATAGTTTAAACACACAGGGAATTTGACAGTTACTGGCCATACAGTCCACCCCCATCCCATCCTCTCAAAAGTTTTTTCTTCTTCCATGTCCACGCCCATCCATGCTCTCATGTTCTCAAGCAAGCTTTGTCCAGTTGTCTGGACTCTAACGATGAGTGAGCAACATGCTCTCCCTTTTGTCTGTGACTGTGCCCCAAACACTGTCAGCAGTAACCTCTGTCCTGTCTTGGAAAAGAGCCCTGAATTGCGCTCTTCTACTGCCAGTCTCCCCTTTCAGAGCAGCCCATTAGATCCCTTGTGTATATGACCCTGTCAGTGGGCAGTGAGGGAAGTCCTGGAGTGATTCATGTTTCCCAGACAATTCTGCATGGATTCATTCACATACAGTAAATCACCTTGTCCCAAGAGTGCTAAGATGTCATCTTGGAAAGCTTAGAGTATCACAGACATATGAAGCCAAGGGTAAGTTCATGAGAAGCAAACTCTTTATTTGACATGGAAACTCCTCAAGCATTATTCCAGAGCACCAAATTCACCGAGTTTAAAGCCACAACTGCTCTAATTAGCTCCGTCTTGTACAAAACCACTGGCTACAAAGAAGATATTTTTGACCTATTTAATTCAAGGGCTCTGCCTTTGTGGGGGAGGATGATTATTTTAATGCTTTGGGCTTTTATGGACATAAATTAAAAAAAAAAATCATCATTCTCCAACTGCTGCTTTGTATTTAATCTATACCAAACCATAGCCTTAAGAAACATCAGTAAATCTGAATGAGGACTTTCTGGGTGCAAGTCTCTATGCTCAGGACCAGGAAGATGGGAAAGTCTTTACCTAATGTTAGTAATCAAGGAAAGAATTCAGGCAACTGCTGATAATTCTGATTCAACACTAAAACTTCCAGACAATTGAAGGAAGAGTAGAGAACTGCTTAATGTTAAAAAGAAAAAAAATTAGATAAAAATGCCAGCTCGGTATCTACAAAGCCAAAAGTAAAGTGTTAGTTATTCAATTGTTTTGGCTCATGCAGATAATAAATCCAGGCTCCAGGAAACCATACAAGAAGAACGGACCAAAATAAGTAGAAATAAATGGAAAAGCTGAAAAAAGCAGCCCCACCCTATCCGCACCCTACCTCCCTGACGCATACACACTCATCAGGCTATTTTTCCCCTAGAAAACCTTCCTCCTTCTTCCCAATATAAACGTCTTCTTGATTTTTCTAAATAATTACTGCTAGAAGTCATTTTACATTGGCTTTGTCTACAGACACTAAGGGCTTCCCAGGTAGCTCAATGGTAAAGAACTCGCCTGACAATACAAGAGACACGGGAGATGAGGGTTTGATCCCTGGGTCAGGAAGATCTCTTGGCGGAGGAAATGACAACCCACTTCAGCGTTCTTGCCTGGAAAATCCCATGGAAAGGAGCCTGGTGGGCTACAGTCCATGGAGACACAGAGAGACACGACTGAGCAACTGAGCACACAGGCACATACACTAAATGGGGAAGAAAAACAAACTACAAGCCATCTGGTGATCCAGTCACATAAGGCGGTATTCTATGCCTGCCTGTATTTTTGTACTGTAACCCATTTGTGTAGGAAAACCCATGTCAGACGAGGGGGAACATCCCATCTCCACTGGAGTGGATCTCTATCAAAAACACACAGATAGAGTCAGAATGCCAACATGCCAATGCCACAACCCCAGGGACTTTTGGTGTGAGCTTTTCTATCTTTTCTATCTACACTCACTCCCCGATGATCTCATCTAGTTCCATGACTTTTCATGACAAATTATTTCCAAATTTGTATCTCCAGCCAGGGCCACCCCTTGAGCATTTGAGACCTGGGCAAATTTTTTTTTTTTTTTGCCAATCTCTGTCTCTATAAACAATTTGAGTCACCCATAATCTGCCTGTCAGCACCATTCTGGTGGCCCAATTTCACTCAATCTTGGAAAGACCCTGCTGAACAGTGGAGCGATCCCCCTGGGATGACCCCATCCATGGTGCACTGACATTTCCAGTTGCCCCAGGCCCCAGAGAGCACTTTAAAAAGCTGGAGAAAGTCAGTCCAAAGCCTGGGACCCCAGAGGTACACAGTTGGGCCAGTGGCCTGCTTTTCTTGGATGAAGGGGACACTGTTTCCAGCCTCAAACTGTTCCAAATTTCAAACTTGTCAGAAGTCACCCGCTTCCCAGCATATAACCATTCACCAGTCCAACAACTGGCACATTTACATGTATTCATTTCTCAATAAAAATATCCATATACATGTGCGTATTATGTGTCGGTCTGTCTCTATCCTCTCTCCACGAAGTTACACTGCAAAATGAAGCCCTCAGGATGTCCAGACCATTACTATCATGATGGGGGGAAGAAGAGGTGGTAGCCTATCAAATCCTACATGATCATCAATTCCATGCAAAAAAAAAAAAAAACTCAGCTAATCTCATTTTGCCCAAAAATGTTGCTTGGGGTAGGGTAGGAGAGAGGAAGCCATGAATTCAAAAAAAGAATCTAGGCTGTATAAAGATGATTTCCCTTCCTCTATGCCCAGAACAAGGACAGTTAAGGCTCTCCTGAACCAAATGAGAAACCTTCTCACTCAAGATGGGCACAGAGAAGAGCTGAAAAAAACATAAGGTTGAGGAGAGGTTGTCTTCTTTCCTCTACTCCCCCTGCTTCCCAAATTTACCCCACTTACCATGAAAACTACTAATAGGAATGATCCACACCTGAGAGCTGCCCCCTCAGACATCGGGGGACATGCCTACTGGTTCCTAGCAGTTAAAGAGAGTCACCACAGGGTTAAATGGGACTTCTCGGGTTGCAGCACTCACCCTAGGGACTGGCATCAAGTTCTTCCAGGAAACTTTGAGAACTTGGAAGGCTCAAAGAGGAAAACATCTACCACAATCAATCAACAGAACTGCATAGCACGTATTCAGTTAAAACCTCAACTGGTAAAAAAAAAAAAAAAACAAAGACCCCAAAGGTTTTACTCCCTTAAACCACTGTCGTGACCCTTCTGCAATATTATGAGTGGTACTCCCTGCTTCTGTTTGCTGGATAACGACTAGGTTCCTTTTGTTTTACAAGATAGACTAGGTTCCTTTTGTTTTACAAGATAAACTATGACCTTTTCCAAATACATAGTATCACTTTCCCCTTTCAAATGACTTTTAAAATTTGCCAGCTTGTGACTTCAAGCCTACACACCCCTGTTAAATGTCATAAGTTTGCCCTACCTATATGTCACAAGGTCCCTCCTTGTCCGCTAACCTTAAAACAGTTTTGGGGTAGGGAAGCGTTCTTGGGTTGTCCACATGCACAAACAGCTTATGATTAGATATGTGAAGAACAGAGGGATGATCACAACCTAACTTTCTACTGAGTGCAGATGTTCTGGAAACAACCAAAGCTATGTTCAAAATTTGAAATGTAAGGACTTCTGTTTTCCTACAGAAAAATTTAGTGGTTTTTTCTTACTTAATGCCAGCCAACATGGACCAAAAATCTGGTTGACTCACCTTGACCTTCTACCATGGAACTACCACTGGCAGAATTGTCCTTGAATATACAGTACAGAGCTACATGACCAGTGACCAAAATCAAAACATTTCTATTGCTTATGCTGGCATCCTATACCCCTGCTCATTGCTTTTGACATTAACCACAGACAGCTATTTGACAACAGGTTCAGGTTATATCTGACTGGGCTTCCTTGGTGGCTCAGTTGGTAAAGAATTTGCCTGAAATAGTTTGATCCCTTGGTGGGGAAGATACCTTGGAGAAGGGAATGGATATCCACCCAGTATTCTTGCCTGGAGAATTCCACGGACAGAGGGGCCTGGTGGGCTATAGTCCATGGGGTCACAAAGAGTCGGACACAACTGAGTAACTAACACTTCACTTCACATCTGCCAACAGAGTTGGCCAAAGAGCAACATACCTTTGCTCCCTTACAGAATTCTGCATTCAATAAATAAGAGTAAAATCACTGCTCAAAAAACACCAAGTAATATTCCCAAAAGTGTTCACCTTCATACTCTCAAAATCTTTCCTGTTAAAGGAAACATATTTAGCAAATTACCATGTTATGTGCAGAACTGTGACCTCCTCATTTACACTTGGTTGACTCATTCTTGAAGGAATAGAAGGTAATCTTGAAATTAAATGCTTGACTATCACTTTGGGGTATAGGCTGATAAACTAGCATCAATTGTGTTGAACAGCCAACCTTTCCAATTGCCCTCCAAATACCCTTGAGAGAGGCATGCAAGGTCACAATGAAGCCCTTACATGTTAAAAGAATGAATGCATTGAGAAGTTTTGTTCCAGTTTATCAAGAAATTCAGAACACTGAATGAAAAAAAAAAAATGCCCTTTGGGAAAATATCCTCAAAGAAGTGGAAGAAACTTGTAGATTCTGATTCTATAGCAGAAAGAAATCAAGCCCCTCTCTTGTCTCTGGGAAAACATTGCAGGCTGATGTATCAGTACAGCCATCTTTATTTCTGTTTTGTGAATCTAACCAACCAAGCCTTTTTTTCCACAAAGGTGTCTCACATCTGTAATTTTGGAGCTCCTTCAATCCAGCCTCCACAACGCTGCCAGAGTGGTCATCCTAAAATGTAAACCCAGTCATCTTACTTCCTCGTTTAAAATCCTTTCAGCTTCATTGATGTTATATAAAACTCAAACACCTTAGCATGGCATACAAAGATGGCCTTCCTTACAACACCTCTTTCCACTTCCCAACTCTTACCCTATGCTCCAATCATAATGAATCACCTGCAGTTCCCAGAATGCCCCATGTTCTCTCATGCTGCCATGGCTTTGTTCATAATGTTCCTTCTTCCTGGAATTTTATTCCCATCACTGATTGCTGGGATTAATCTCCTGGATAAATACATTCAGTTCTTAAGACCAAGCTCACACAGTCTTCCCTGGAAAGCCTTCCTTAGGTTTACCAATGTGATCTAGGCTTCCTCCTCTCTGTTCCTGCAGCATTGGGTCATAACTGTGTTATAGATCTTATCACACTACAGATGATGTAACCATCTACCTACAGAAAGAGAAATTACTTAGGACATCTCTCATACAGAATTATATATGAGGAAATGCTATGTAAAAATATGTTATAAATATTAAAACATAGGTAAATATAAAACAAAAAGACTGTGAAGCCATTTGGCCCGTGAATTTTTCTTTCTTTTTTCCCCCTGTGGTCTCTTGCAAGACCTTTGGGTACTATTTAGTTGATTATATTCACCAAACAGAGAGCAACATGGCTGTCTAAGACCTCCCTCTATGATCATGAACCAGAAGGTATTCGTATTACCTTTGCTCACATTCTATTGGCCATACGTAGATGCAAAAGAGAGGAGAAATGTAATCTCCAGTTATATGGCCAAGTTATATACCTTAGGGATTACACATGCCAAGCTAAACTTAGGGGTTCTCATACTTACAAAAGAAAAAAAGGAGAAGGATGAGAAGGAAGAGGAGGAAAGAATAGATACTGGAGGACATCTAGGAATGAGTAACTTAAATGCAAAGTTTATTGAATTCTTAAATAGTATGTTTCTAATGACATAGCAAATACAGAAGTTTACAAAAATAGAATTACAAAAATATTTTGAATAAAGTTTCCCATCACCTAATACAGAAAAAAGTGACTGGAGAATTCATGGAGAAATGGAGGAAGAGAATAGAATCAGAGCTTGACTATGTTGAATATACTCCTATTTTATAGGAACCGATAACTTATCTCTCAAATTTAAAACATGAGCTTTAGACATAACAGTCCCTGAGCTTTTTAACCTCTGGGCTATAAATTAGTAGATATGCATCAACTCCGCTTGTGAAAGTTTTCTCTTGGCAGACAGAAGAAGAGCCCAGCCTATACAAAGTAGTTTCCTGAGGTTTAACATAGTAGAAGTAGAGATTTCGACAAAACTGCACCCTCTGCCAAAACTTAAGGAATTCACTAATTTCCCCAATGGCTTCTGTACTTGCTCAATTTCTGAACAACATGATCCTGAAAGGAGCAACTTATTACTTAAAAATAAACCTTGAGTATCATATAAACATATATTTTACAACAACTGACCTAAACTTTGGTTTCTAAAGTACCTGGGCCCTTGGTTTTTCCTTTGCTGTTGAACATCAGAGTCATGTCAAAAAGCTAACCCTTTGTACTCTGTGTTGTTCACTGATGTGGCTCTGAATTGGGCACAGTTGCTGTTCTCCCAGGGAAAGGGGAGCCTGGTGGGCTGCCATCTATGGGGTCGCCCAGAGTCAGACACGACTGAAGCGACTTAGCAGCAGCAGCAGCTGTTCTCTAGAAACTCGAGGCCAATCATCAGTAAAAACTGTGCTTGTCTTGCCTTCAGGAATCACAGAAAAGAGAACAATTAGGAGAAAAGCTGCTGTGGCACAAATCAACTTCAAGATCTACTAGAAGATTTTGATCCCTTGTTTGCGAGCCTTATGTTAGCTTCCAGAGATGGAAAAATAATAAATGGACTTGACAAGATGAGAAGGAAAGTCAGCCAGTTGTTGGAGAAAACAACTCACTGAAAAGAACAGGAGAAAGAGAGAGGAAGAGAAACAGACACACAGATATCCAGCTTTGTGGAAAGAATACAAAAACACAGGTAAATTTCAATAGCAGGGGTATAGTTTTGCTCTATTGGCCAATAGAAAGTAGTTTTAATAGTAGCTTTACAAAATAATTTATAATTTTGTTTCTAGCCATATCATTAAACTAAATACCCACAGATTCCTTCTGCTTTCAAACACACACGCACACACACACACCTTTTAAATGCATAAAAATTTCATACAAATGTAAGGGAAAATTTTAAGGGCCAAAAGTGAAGGAGAAGAAAGTAAAAAGCACAGTAGGAATCCTTGGAAGGTTTGCCAACCTCAGGAACCTAAAGTGCTTAAGTTCTAACACATACGTGGGAGAGGCAGGAGAGGGAACGAAGATCTTCACATACAGTTGGGATCTTTAAAGATCTACACCTACATTGCAAGGGTATTTTAGAAAAAATTCCTCCGCTAGTCTAGGGAAATAACAAGTAAGTTTGCCTATTTGGGCCTGGCACCTGGGTGGCTGAGACACAGTCTTCCCTGAAAATATGTAACAGTAGGTATGCCACATTTGGATTTCTGGTTCAAATTTATACTTCCTACTTGGTCCAGAATCCACTGAGAAGTAACATAGGATCAGACCCAAAGTTTGCATACGCTAGTCCCACACTCCCGATTTGCAGATGCAAACTATTATATATATAAGAAAGAAAGAAACAGACCTAAAGTGAATGATACCTGGGGTGACTGGCATAGGCAGAACCACTCCTGAAGGATATATGTCCAACACATGCCAGACAAAAGCCTTCAGGCAAAGTCCTGCTTAAGACTTCTTACAACTAAAAATTACAAAACATCCAAGAAACAATTCAAATGAACAAGAGAAGCAGATACAACAGTAGTATTAAACTCTAAGCACTCTAGATCTTAGAACTATTAGAAAGAACCTATAGAATTAGTTAGGCTTCCCTGGTGTCTCAGATGGTAAAGCGTCTGCCTGCAATGCAGAAGACCTGGGTTCGATCCCTGGGTTGGGAAGATCCCCTGGAGAAGGAAATGGCAACCCACTCCAGTACTCTTGCCTGGAAAATTCCATGGATGGAGGAGCCTGGTAGGCTACAGTCCATGGGGTTGCAAAGAGTCAGACATAACTGAGTAACTTCACTTTCGTAGAATTAGTATTCAAGAATAATGACATAAAAGAAAATTAAAAACAAGAAAAATGTGCAAAACAATATCTAAAAAGAATGGGTAGATTTGAAGGAAAAATATAGAACTTCTAGAAATTAAAAAGAAAGGCTCTGAAATTAAAAGTCCAATTGTTGGTTCAAACTGCAAATTAATTACATCTAAAGAAAGAACTCGTGAACTACAATTAAGCAAGGAGTCAATTAAGAACTTAAAATTAAGTAAGGAGTCAATCCCAAATGCAACACAGAGAGAGAAAGAGACAGAGAATACAAAAGAGAGATTAAAAATAATGAAAGAAAGAATGAGAATAATCAACATAATCAGTAGTCACCTCAGAAAGAGAATTCATGGAGAGACAATATTGGAAATAACATCTGAAATGTTTGAAAATGTTTTAGAATCTTTCCAAATTGATCAGAAATGCAATCCTTGGATATAGTAAACATGATTTCAAACCATTGTTAAATAAAATGTCCCTATGAGGGTATTGTCTCTAACTTTCAATTATCTGGACATAAAACTGTGAAACTGACAGTTACTTTCTCTCAGTCCTTTGAATAGAAAAACAGCGAATTAGATACAGGTTAAAAAAAAAAAAGGTAAACATATAGGTAAATCTAAATAAATCCCTGGCTATATAAAATAATGATACTAACTAAGAACTAATGTAGGTAATTGTGATGGTTAAGTTTATACATCAGTTTGGCTGGGACATGGTCCCCAGGTACTTAGTGAAACTTTACAGATATTTCTGTGAAAATATTTTTTGAATGGGTTAACACGAGTCAGTAGACTTTGAGTAAAGTAAATTGTCCTCCACAAGGTGGGTAAGCCTCATCCCAACAGTTGAAGGCCTTAAAAAAAAAAAAAAACAAAAAACTGACCTTCCCTGAAGAAGTGGGAATTCTGCCAACAGATCACCTTTGGATGTGAAATGTAATCCTTCTGCCAGTCTCCAGCCTGCCAGCCTACCCTGCAGACTTCATACCTGTTGGCTACACAATCACGTGAGTCAATTTTTTAAGATAAATATTTCCTCTCTCCCCACCTATCTTCCTCCTCCATGTATTACAGTTTTATATTACTTTTTATTGTATTAGTCAGGGTTCTCAAGAGAAACAGAACCAATAGGGTATAAGTGTGTGTGCCAGTCACGAGTCAAGGTTGTTACCTGTGCTTCTGACCAATCAGCTATAAATCAGAGGTTTCTAAGTCCCCTCCTTAGGTTCAAGTAATTTGCTAGAGTGCTCACACAACTCAGGAAAACAGTCTACTTTCTGTTTATCAGTTTATTATATAAGGATATGATAAAGGATAAAGATGAACATTGGGCAAGGTATGTGGGAAGCACCGCAGAGCACTCATGCCCTCTCTGAGCATGCCACTCTCCCAGCACCTCCACATGTTCAGTGACCCAGAAGCTCTCTGAACCCCACATGTTGGGATTGTTATGGAAGCATCATCATGTAGGCATGATTGATCATTAACTCCATTTCCAGCCCCTCTCACCTCTCTGGAGAATGGAGGTGTGTGGCAGAAAATTCTAAGCGTCTAAGCATGGATTGGTATGTACAATGATCAGCCCCAACCCAGGAGCCATCAAGAGTCACCTCATTAGAACAAAGGACATTTCTAACTCCCAGAAATTCCAAAGGGTTTGGAGTTTCAGTGTCAGAAACCAGAGTCAAAGAACAAATCTTAGAACAGAAGGTGCCCCTGTTACTCTTATCACTTTAGAATTTCCAAGAGTTTTAGGAGTTCTGTACCAGGATCTGGGGGCAGAGATCAATATATTTTCTTTTTTGTTATTTCACAGGATACACACACACACACACACACACACACACACACACAAACATCCGCTTTGTTTTGTTTCTCTGCTGCTGCTGCTGCTAAGTCGCTTCAGTCGTGTCCGACTCTGTGCGACCCCAGGGACGGCAGCCCACCAGGCTCCGCCATCCCTGGGATTCTCCAAGCAAGAACATTGGAGTGGGTTGCCATTTCCTTCTCCAGTGCATGAAAGTGAAAAGTGAAAGTGAAGTTGCTCAGTCGTGTCCGACTCTTAGCGACCCCATGGACTGCAGCCCACCAGGCTCCTCCGTCTATGGGATTTTCCAGGCAAGAGTACTGGAGTGGGGTGCCATTGCCTTCTCCAAATATTAACACTAAGTGGCACTAAACTACCGGACAACAATAGCTTATAATAAACAGGGTCTTGATTGAAGGTAAATTGTTAGACAGTTGACGCAATATTCACGAGACATATCGATACAGTGAGCAACTTTTGATTTTCTGATATGAATGCATGTTAGGTTTTTTTAAAGTAAACATTACAAAGATTAGGACTAGAATATATTACTTTAAACAAATAGAGGTAATCGAGAAAAATCCATCAATATAAAGGACAGCAGGAAGGAAAAAACCACAGAAAAGGCAGGAAAAAGAGAAAGCAAAATGGATGGAAATAAATAAAAATCTACCGGTAATAACTGGGCTAAATTTGGCCCATGAAAAAGGATTGCTTGATTGAATAAAAAGAGCAAAAGTGAACACTATACTCTAGAACACATTTAAAACATCTGAACAGAAAGACGATGAAAAAATATATATTAGAAAAATACAAATCGAAAAAGTAGTAAACTATGTTACTATCAAACTAAATGTAGCTTAAGGCAAAAAAAATCATTAAGGATAAAGATGGTTATTACATTATGAGGAAAGAAACAGCACACTAGGGAGACATAACAATTCTCAATGTGCATACATGATGAAACAGTCTCAGACTATATAAAGCAGTAAGATTCATTTAGATGCCATGTTGGCACACAGCTAGTAATAGGGCTTGCAACATGCTAGCTTTGAGATTCTTCAGGGAAAGCGATTAGTCCGGTCACAGGAAGAATGAATATGGACGTCTTTAGAACCAAAAAGTTTACGATGGAAACCACGCAGCTCCACCTATGTTGGCCCAAGAGTCACCACAAGGCAAGAGGCCACTGACTGTGAGGAAAAACGAATTTTTCTTTTTATAGAGTTTGGAGGCAGGAGTTAGAAACTAGGGACACAAAGATCTCCCATCTCCCCAGTCTCTCACTTCCTCCCTGGCAGCAAGCGAGACACGAAGGTGGGTCCCACCTTCCTTCAGCAACATCTCAAGATGGTCCCGTGAGACACATAAGTCATTTATGGAAGGTGGCCTCCACCCAGAGAGACTGCTTCAGTAGTTCTTAATAGAAAACGTAACGATAGCAGTTTGAGGCAGGCCCAGGTCTATTACAAAGGAAGCTTCTGGGTTCCTCCCTTCAATTAAGATTACACAACCCGACTTCAGAGGTAGGACATCATGGTGACTAAAAGCACAGCCTGGCCTTCAGGTGGTCATGGGATCACATTTTACCTGCAGCAAATGAGCTGTACAATAACTTGGGCCTTAAACTCTATATACCTCAGTTTCTACATTTATCAGAAGTGAAATAGTATATGTAAATAGTATATAAAAAACAGGACAGTGTTTGTCACACAACAATCATGGAGAGCTACTTTTTTAAAAAAATTAAGTTATTTATTTTTGGCTGTGTCACATGTTATTTGCAGCATGCTGGCTCTTCAATGCTAGGTGCACGGGTTCCAGAGCATGTAGGCTCTGAAGTTGTGGTGCATGGGCTCAGTTGCTCCATACCCTGTGCGGGTCTTAGCTCCCCAACAAGAGATCGAACCCACATCCCCTGCATTGGAAGGCAGATTCTCAACTACTAGACCACCAGGGAAGTCCCATGGAGAGCTACTTAAGCACGGATTGGCTGTGATTTGATGACGATGATAGTTTGATGAGTCTCACCCCCCACTAAGATACTCACTCCAGTTACTCGGGAATGAATGGAATTCTACAGTCCTTTGAAAGCTGAGGACTGAACCTCCTATCACACCATTGTTCTTTTACACAAAATTAGGGTGAGTGTTGTATACCAAGGCATCTCCTTCTCCTGCTCTTCGTGGTCACTATGTACCATTTCTTGGCACTGCCCTCTGCAACCGACTGAAGAGGAGGAAGTGACCACTGTGTCCCTTTGCTGGATAACAGCTCTGCCCTGCAGAAATCAACAAAGTGCTGCATTGCCAACAGCAGTGCCTGGAACTGCCCTGCCTTCATCACCACATTTGAGTCATCCAATGAGAAGAAACGGCTCTTTCATTTTTCTCTCTTTTACAGGAAGAACTGGGGACTTGGTCCTGGTTCTGGTCTACTTTCTGTGCTTCTATTTCTTGTCGGCAGAACACTAAGGGGCTCTCTGAGTCACAGCTCCATGGGTTCCAACTCTCATTCTGATTTACAGCCTGCCAAGAAAGAACATAGCCCATCCAGAAGACAGGGACATACCATAACGTTTGCAGACACCCTTCAATATCTACGGGCGTCCCTGGTGGCTCAGATGGTAAAGAATCTGCCTGAGCAACTAACACTTTCACTTTCAATATCTAAACCCCTTGCCACTATCAACCCCTAGTCCAAGAACAAAACAGCCTTCCTATAGGAATGGAGCAGAGAAGGCAATGGCACCCCACTCCAGTACTCTTGCCTGGAAAATCCCATGGACGGAGGAGCCTGGTAGGCTGCAGTCCATGGGGTCGCTGGAGTCAGACATGACTGAGTGACTTCACTTTCACTTTTCACTTTCATGCATTGGAGAAGGAAATGGCAACCCACTCCAGTGTTCTTGCCTGGAGAATCCCAGGGATGGGGGAGCCTGGTGGGCTGCCGTCTCTGGGATCACACAGAGTCGGACACGACTGAAGCGACTTAGCAGCAGTAGCAGCCACAGGAATGGAGGGAATCCTTTTTCCCCTACAATACCTCAGGGCCTATGACTGCAGCTCCCCACGGCACACGAAATCTACTGACTGAGGCAATATGTCAAGTAGCCTCTAACTTAAGTTCCTTCTGCAGTGGCTCTGGAGCTTCCCTGGTGACTCAGATAGTAAAGAATCTGCCTGCAATGTGGGAGACCTGAGTTCAATCCCTGGGTTGGGAAGATCCCCTGGAGGATGGCATGGCAACCCACTCCATTATTCTTGCCTGGAGAATCCCAAGGACAGAGGAGCCTGGCAGGCTACACGTGGGGCTGCAAAGAGTCAGACATGGCTGAGTGACTAAGCACGCAGCAGTGGCTCTAGTTCAGGAAAGCGAAAAGAACAAGGACCAACTTTCCCATTTATGAGAAAAGAATGAATAAATGTCTTTTATAGAATCACATCTAAATGTATCGGAAAGGAACACGCATGATGTGAGGAGGAAGGAAAATCTATCCTGGTGTAACGGCCTGGAGTCCCTTTGTGGATTTGCAATAAAAACATGAATTTTTCAGCTCCTGGTTCTGGTCTTTCTACCCCTTATTTTTTGTTTCTTTGTCTTGCTTCTTCATTTATTATTCAAAATATTTACTGGGTTGATTGGAAAGCAAGTCATACCAGAAACAAAATCAGCTACAGGCAACTGATTGGTTTCATATAAACAGTACTCATTTTGGCCGCACTTGTAGTACAGTGTGTAAGCACAAAAGTCAACGCACTCTTAATCATTCCGGTATTTTTTATTCCAGCCTTCGGTTAGATATGGGAACAAGAGCACTTGCACGCATTCCTTTGCTGCCCAAAGTCACATAAATATATTCTATCCCCATCTATCTTTGGGAAGTGTCTTTCTGTTCATGTGTTTCTGACTTTCTCTAACTTGGGCATGGCCCATGAATCAGTTCACATGACCACTAGTTTATTAACAGTTGTTCTGAGAACCTGCAATGAGGACATCTCGCCTGAAACTGCAGGGGCTTCTCAGACTTTAACATGCAGAGAAGCAATGGTTGGATTTTTTCGCCCAACTGGCTACAGCTCCCCTCTGTGGGGACACTGTAAAGGTAAACATGAAAAATGGAGCAGGCAGTTTGCCTCTCAGATCAGAGAGCAAGGTTAACTGTTTGCAGCCCTAACAAGCCAGAACTGAAATTCAGCATGCTTCAAATCCCAAACACCACAGCCAGGTGAAAGGAAAAACAGCAGGAGCAGCAATCTTGAGGTTTCTGCCCTGTACGCTGTTGATATCAGTTGTGAAACCTCTGATGAAGCAGAGGAGAAAGAGCAAAAAGCAAAGCAACAGGAAGAGCCTGCCTGAAGCTTCTCTCCTTACGCAGCACAGCCTCCCAAGGCATAGACAGAATTCCCAAGACAAGCATTCCACAAAGTTCATCAAAATATATGGCTCCTTCCTGCCTGGCAGCCACAAGTCTGCACTGCTCTGAGGTTTGTCCAGATATTTTGAATCTGATTCTCTACTCAGTGTCCAGCCAGAGGGCAAGCAAGGTCCAGGGGGGGCTTTGGCCAAGAGCTCTGGCAGAAGGTCCTCAACTCAAGAGCTGATGCCAAGCATTATACCCCTTCTGTGTCAACTAGGCAGTGTTCTCAGAACCCACCTTCAAACCTCCAGTTGTGCAAGCTGTTGACAGGGGCAGTGTTAGAATGTGCTGCCCACCAAAAAGTGGTCCACAGAGCCAAGGAGCAAAAGGGCTTCCTGGAGCACCTCTCGGGCCCTCATCTCTGCTCAGTGTGGATGAGGAATGCTAGAGTCAAGCCTTGAGAATCCAATGTCCAATCAATCTAATACTATTCAGGACTATAATAACCAAAATTGCTAATTAAATAAAAATTAGCCATCTACTCAGCTTGAGAGTAGCAAGGCACCAAATCAATCACTATTTTGATTCATATTTGTACAGCACAGTGTGGTTGATAACCTCAAAGAATATCTCACTCATATTTATGAAATATTATGATTATTATGCACTCTTGAGATACCAGAGCCTCAGCTAGACTACAGTCAGTAAACGGCAAAGCTCAAACTAGAATCCCGGTCTGAGCTCCTAACTTGCTATTTTTCTACTTGACCTCAGCTCTCTCACCTGGGAAGTCGTTACATCTATTTTCAAAGTTCCTCACACATTTCACCCCATTTTACTCTCACACAACTCTGTAAGATATGCACTTTTACTACGCTCATTTTTATAGATGAGAAATTTATACACAGAAAAATTAAGGGATTTGGCCAAAATCCTTCAGCTAATTAATGGCCATGATCCAGGTCTCCTGAGGTCCCAATCCAATGTTCCTTGGGCATTATGACAACACCTATCAAACTATGATCCACTAACAGAGATGGGCAATAAAACTAGGCCATGGCTGGAGCCAGGCCATCCAGAAAGACCATGATGGTATCTTTCCATCAGCACACTAGACTTGAAGCGACGGTGTTGACACAGTGTCGGATGTATTTTTCAATTTCCAATAGTTCTTGTGCTTCAGAATAGCTTATTGGCCTTAACACTCCCCTGCTGAAAGCTGCCACCCTGCCAAGCCTGGCATGTGGTTCCTATTTCACACCTTGCATCCTCCAGCTTACAGACTCAACTCCTTAAAGTACATGAAAGCTATGGTGATAGAAAGAGGAGGCCTTCTGCTTCTTGAACCAGGGAGCTGGGTAGAATGACATACTGATTATGAAGTACAGATTTCCAGGCTCGATCTGTTTCGTATACTACATACATCAAAACAGTGACCATAAGTCTAAAGAACTAGTGATAAATGTTTATTGTTTCTAATTGGGAAACTCCTCCAATGACATATTTAAAAGTCTTTCCGTGATCAAAAAATGAAAGAGAAAAGTGCCTTCTTGGCATCAGGCAAGGACCAAACAAAAGGGCAACCAATTGCTCCAAATCCCAGGTGACCCCAACTCTGGATGGATAGGTAGTGCAGGTTGAAAAAAGCAGCCTGCTTACTGGGGATTGGATGAAAAGAAATCAGCCAGCAGCATCTCACTTCTCTCTCAAGCCTGAGTTACTTCCCTTTCAACAGAACACCTGCATCGCCCTAAGCCACATGGCAAGTTCTCCAAATCAGCATCCGGTAGTATAGTAGTCTAAGTACCAGGGACTTTGGCCTTGGGAAGGAAATGCATTTCTTTCTTCATTGGGTTTTTATTGTACTTTTTTTCTGTTGGATGGTATCCTAGATATTAACTCTAGCTGAGGACATCTGGGTGGGTAACAGGATAATTTGAAAAAGATTTGAGGCAGGGGCTAGTGTGGAAGAGGCAATGAGAACAAGTTTCTATTTGAAGACCCCGATGGGACCCAGGAATTCTCAGCTTTGGAAGCTGCACCCAACCCACATGACACAAATGTTTTAGAATATGGCCATGCTTCACATGAAAAGTAGTTAGTCTGTAACTATGAGGTCTCAAACTTTTAATTCAAGATCTACTAATTTTTATTTTGAAAGTGTTTGTATTTTGTAGGCAGCAAGATTTAGGGGGAACTTAATCTTCCTTAGAAGCCTGTGAAAATCCCCACATCTTTGGCACTGTGCCCACCTAGCCTGATGGGTGCACAGCCCTGGCTGGGAGAAGGTCGTGTGTGAAGGCAGAAGTGGGTGAGGGACTGAAGAGGCAGAGGGCAGAGATTAGGATGGCAGTAACATGAAGTCTGACAGTAGCCAACTTATGACACCCATAGAAAAAGAGCTCAGAAGTTGGTCTGGGATTCACTGGAACCCTCAGTATATGGCAGCTCAGCAGAGCTAGAGGACGAAGGTGGAAGGAAAATAAGCTTCTCTTCTCCTCTTCACTGTTGTGCATCCCTTCCCTTTCGAGATCTCTTTCCTTCTTTCTCTGTAGATGGAGCAAGCAGAAGGGCTAGGTCTTCCCCCATTGGAGAGTCCCTCATACCTCAAAAGACCCAAGAAGTTCAGAAAGAGAGTCCAAATTGAGGGGAGATGTAACCTCACACTCAGTCACCAATTCATGACTAGGAAATGAGATTACACTTCTTTTTTATTCCCAAATCACTATGACATAGGTCCCATGATCCCAGTTCCTGGAATCTAGGCCTAGACCTACTTAGCAATTTCCAAAAATGCTCACCAGTTTCCACCCCAGCAAAAGTCCCCAGATTTCTGCACTGGAACTGCTTTGTTGCCCTGCCATGCACTGCCTTTCCTAACTACACCCTCAAGGAAGGCTCCTCTGTTGGATTTAGCACTCTTTCAGTGGTGCCTGCGGCCAGAAGTCCCATTCTAGTCTCAAGGAGGGGACAAGCCTCTTCTGTGTGTTAGTCCTCTGAAACATGGACCAGAACTCCTTGGTCCTCAGAAATCAGTTTGTAACTTTCAAGGTCTTTACTGATGGTTAGAAGATAACAGAAATGTAACAGAGAATAACTTATAAGTCTTGCTAAAATTAGCTACTCCAAGAAACAATAGCCCCAAATTGACCTCAGAGGCTCTTATCCCGCCAGCTTCCAGTTTGGCTCCTGCCATGTCTCCACACATATCAACGTTCACACTTCAAGGTTAGGACCCAACAAACCACTGGCCCTCGAAAAAAAATAGCATCCTTTGCTCCTCAATTCAAAGATGTCTAATTTTTATTTCAGAAATATCCTTTTTCTAGGATGTTTCACTTTGGGAGTAACCATTCCCTTGAGATTGTATACCATCCAACTCAAAAAGAATCTCTAAGTTAGAGAACGCGTTTTTCAAAGTATGGCTTAATCAAAATGAGATAAGATCATGAGTGGGACACCAGCAATTTAGCCTAGTCAAGCTCTTGATCTTGCCTCCAATAAGTGGTAAGAAGATAAAGCATGCACACCACCTTTGTCATAATCAGGTTTCTACTTTTGATTTCCTACAAGCAAGGGGTTGAAAAACATACACATGTGATGAAACAGTAAGTCACACACACACACACACACACACACACACACCTCCCCAAAATACAAATTATAACAAATTATAATTTTAATCATAGTGAAGTCTAATTCTAAATATAGGGGGGAAACATATTACAGAGGAAAAATTTTGTCAGTTACCAAACAAAACATTTAATGGTTGCAGCATTCAAGTTTTTTCTCCAAAATCAGAAAAAAAAAAAAAAATTGCCTTACATTTGCCAGAGTAAAAGGGCTAACTCAAGTTGTTTTGCTCAAAGCAAAAGGTCAGCCTCTTATAATCCCTACTGTAAAAGGCATACATGTTTGTAAATTTTTAGATGATTCTTTTCTATATCCCAAGGGAAAAAATCTTGATGTCAATTTTCCATTGGAAACTTTATTATTGTAGAGTGGGTCACTTATTCCTTGGAAGAAAAGCAATGACAAACTTAGACAACATATTAAAAAGCAGAGACATTACTTTGCCAACAAAGGTCTGTATAGTCAAAGCTATGATTTTTCCAGTGGTCATGTATGGATGTGAAAGCTGGACCATAAAGAAATCTGAGCACCAAAGAATTGATGCTCTTTAACTGTGGTGTTGGAGAAGACTCTTGAGAGTCCCTTGGACTGCAAGGTGATCAAACTAGTAAATCCAAAAGGAAATCAGTCCTAAATATTCTTTGGAAGGACTGATGCTGAAGCTCCAATACTTTGGCCACCTGATGTGAAGAGCTGACTCATTTGAAGAGACCCTGATGCTGGGCAAGATGGAAGGCAGGAGGAGAAGGGGATGACAGAGAATGAGATGGTTGAATGGCATCACTGACTCTATGGACATGAGTTTGAGCAAGCTCCAGGAATTGATGGACTTGGAAGCCTGGTGTGCTGCAGTCCATGGAGTCACAAAGAGTTGGACACAACTGAGTGACTGAACTGAACTGAGGCCACTTACTCCAGCTTCATTCAAGACCTTTTGGGAAAATTCTCAATTTGAACTCACTTTCTAGAAACAGCTCTTTTTAATGAGAATGGTAGTGTCCAGAGAGCTAAGAGAGAGAGTGAACCTAGAAGAGATGGACCAAGGCAAAACCTTAGTATAGGGAGGCAAAAGGAATTCTCTCAGTCTACATGCGGTCCTGCCTAGGACACAAGCACAGCAGATCATAATGTTGTCCTGGGACAAACTTTTAACTTACTATATAGAAAATGCATCTAGAAAGTATTTGGTGTATGTACCTCCTAGGAATATGAAATAATGATGGCAATGGATTGACAATTTGGGATACAGGCCAAATGTCTTCCTTCAACAAACAGAGACTCAACAAACAGATGGGTAGCATTAAAATAGGCACACGGATGTAGACATTCAACAACCAGCTTTTTACTGAGGTGGAAACTGCATCCCACTTTAAATAAGTTTTATGTACACTGAAAGAACTCAGAGGCCTCACAATCATTTAAAATCCAACAGCATATACAGCACTGTTACCACCCCCACCTTAGCTGCACAAGTTGGGTAGCCATGGGAAGCTGTGTTTGTTTGTGTATATTGGTTGGTTCAGACAAAGCAGTTGACACCAATACAGCATTTCTACTGATTAGTGAAGTCTATTTCTATTATCTAGTATATCTTATTAGTGTTCAGGGGGTAAAACCAAAGAATCAATGTCAAAAGATCTCTCCTGTCAAGTCTACATTCATGGAAATATGTCTACAGTAACATCCTGAAGGGCAAGCTATTTATAAGTTGTAAGTAAGGTTTTCTGTTACAAGATGCTTTCCTCTGCAGGAAGGGTGGGCAGCTGATGGCTAATAGAGACCTTCTAGAAGCAATCTCCCTGAAGTATCACCTTGCCATCAGACTATAAAGTTTAAAATTGTGACTGGAAGACTATTATGCAAAAACTCCACCTGAGGCAGCAAAAGCACTTAAGTAAGTCTGTTTCAATTCTTTAATGCGGAAGCTGTTAGTTTTCTTGACATGCTTTGGAATTTTGCTTTGCAGACCCATCTTTGGTAAAAGCCTCACCCTCTTTCTCATGTGCATATTCTTCTGTCTCTTTCCAGTGAAGGTTATTAGGGCCCAGCTCATTAGTAACCTCATTTTTCTTAATATTCTACCTTTTTAAAGACCCCATATTTTCAAATACAGTCATATTCTGAAGTACTGGGTGTTGACTGAAGAGGGAGGGAAGAATCCAGCCCATAACAGGGCCATGAGAAAAGATTAAATTGTGAACTTAGAATGTCTTCTCTACCAGCCTTCCTGGCAAGAAATTTTACATCATCCCCTAAACTCTGAAGGGTGGGCACTTCTTGGTGAAGCCTAGCTTCATCCTTGTAGCTCACAGCCCAGATGCCATCCTGCAGCACCCATACATGTCCGTGGACATACAGTCACAAAACAGGTAGGTAAACAGGAGGGCACAGGTGTCCTTTTCTCACTGAAGTTAGCAGTAAGATAAGGGATTCTTCAGCCACAAGAGCAGGGAATGAAGTGGAATTGAAGCTGGTCCCAGTGAGCCCCATCACCTGCACAGGAGTCCTTGACACATGCATGCTCCATGAAGAGAAAGGAAAGATTTAAATACCTTGTGAAGGAATGGAGGGTTGAAGGACAAATTACCCCAAGAAGAAAGAAAATAAGAGAATCAATTGGTAATTTCTCAATAAGCAGGCCGGTATTAAAACCACCATCATTGCATTTGGATCCATCGTGAGAAACTATTGAGGATGTTTGTCTTCAATATCATAAGCAAGGTTTATCAAGCATGGAGGTTTATTTTACCCCACTTACAGTCTCACAGTTAGCCTGTTACTGTTTCCTGGATGCTGGTAGAAGATAAAAGATCCCTGGGTCAAAGACAAAAGGCTTTATTACTCATATTACAGCAAGCAGCATGACTTGTGCTGCGTTCTTGACCCCAAAGTCCTACAGCGACGGTGCGGAGGGTGTGGGTTGTGTTATAGGAAGGAACACTGCTGAATTATGTTCCCCCCAGTGAATATGTTGAAATTCTAACCCCTCAGCATTTCATTCTGACTGTATTTAGAGATAAGGTCTCTAAAGAGACAATTAAATTAAAATGAGGTCACTGGGGCTGGCCCCAATCCAATACAACTGGTGTTCTTATAAGAAGAGGAAATTTGAATAGAGATAGGTGCAGACGGAAGGCCATGTGAAGACACACAGAGAAGACGGCTGTCTACAAGCCAAGGAGAGAGACTTCAGAAGAGTCCAACCCTGCCAATAACTTGATCTTGAAATTCTAGCCTCCAGGACTATTAGTAAATACAATTCTGCTATTTAAACTATACAGTCTTCGGCAGCCCTAGAAAATGAACACAAACACTAAGTCTGGGGAATCCAGTGCCTGTTTTTTGTCCTGGAGACATTACCTCATCTCTTAAGGTCTTTCTCTGCAAACATAACTGTGAGAAATGGCCCAGGTAGAGAGTACTCAGGGCCTTGCACTAGACAGGTAAAGAAACAGAGGCACATGGAGGACTGTCTCTCCCAATAAGACGGTCAGTGAGCATCTTGCAACATCTTGTCTGAGAAATCTCAAAGACATAGTTAAGGTGGAAAATTCAACTATACAAAAATCCCCATCATCCAGTAGAACCCAACTGTAATATTTAGAGTTTTCAATTATAAAGGACTGGCACAGGTGAGTAACAGTATGTCTTCAACAATGTTACATCAAAAGTTGGTCTGAGCAGAAGTAGCAGTTGAGAAACACTAGTGTCAATGCTATGGTAAGGATCGCGCTTATATCTACCAGACTGTTAGAAAAATAACAAGGCTATGTGGGTAATTTTTTTTTTTTTTTTTGCTTCAGTACATTATGGTATTTGGTTTTGAAAAAAGTGCAGGAAGTAGTTAGTGTGCAAGGCTTTGTAATGTGTCAACTTGTCTAGGCTGAACCACATTTCCCAGAATTCTCTTCCCTATATGTAGGGCAGGCTTGATGGATATACAAACACTACAATTGCACAGAGATCTGTTCTCAAAAGGGGCCCCACACTGGAGTTCAATGTTCTCTGTTGAAATTCTTACTAATTTTTATCTTTGAATTTGTGTTTTATAAGTGAAGCCCACTGGGCTGCTGGTGAATGTCCTGGAAGCTGGGAAACTTGGCTCACACAACATCCCACCTCTTACCATCTCCCTAGGATTCTCCTTCCCCATCGTACTGGCTGTTGTCACTCTCCACCCCGATGGGATCCTGGGCATATGGCAGGGAGGGCTGGAGATAGGGTCCCTGGATGGTGAGTCATGGTATAGAGCCCAAGGCCCCTGTGAGGTGCATTTACCATACAATTATCCCATAAGGTAGGGTGCATATTAGTAAATAGCAAATAATAAACACCATCACATGCCCAGAATGAAACTGTAGAAGAAAGGTAAAACAGTTCTCTTGTATTCTGAAAAAAGAGGCTCCACATTTTCACTTAACACTGGCCCCACAAATGATATTGCCAGCCCTGACTGTACGTTTCACATCCGTGTGTGCCATGGGTACATATGTGTATGAGTACAGAAGTGAAGCAGCAGTCATATTGCTTTTCATTAGAAATGTAGAGGCAGCTATATTAGTAGCTCAGGCACGTTACCACCCATCTGCTGATTCAACACAATGGCTCAGGGCAGCAGCCGGTCCCGCAGTTTCCCTACCTTCCCCTAGGTCTTCTTTCAGCTTTTCCAGTTTCTGGGCATGCTGTGTATGTAACCTCATGACGAGAGGCACCAGCTTCTCCTACATGGCATACACATCATAGCCAGGGATGACAAGAACTGAATGAGTTCCACTGTGTGTTTATGGCTTCCAGTTTGTCCTTGTTCTCCTCTGCTTTACAACCATCTTCCCTTCTAAACTGCCTATCCAATGGACTTGGGCTCCAGCATCAGACACCAGGACTATCACTTAGTCAGCACCCATAATTGTGTAAAGTTTAGTGACTATAACAATAAATCTCCTATATTACATCTAGCACTCTGCCTCTGTAACTGAACTATAACTAGTAAGTATGGCTAATTTTTTAAAAAACTTTAGAATAGGTTGAGGAAATAGGATTACATAATATATAAAAATAAAAACAAGGGAATATGACATAGTGAAATAATATCATGCATTTATACAATCTTTTTTGCAGTTGACTTACCCTGTCTTATTTGGGCATCACCACAAGCCCCATAATGTAGGTTCAGATCAGATCAGTTGCTCAGTCATGTCCGACTCTTTGTGACCCCATGAATCGCAGCACGCCAGGCCTCCCTGTCCATCACCAACCCCCGGAGTTCACCCAGACTCACGTCCATCAAGTCAGCGATGCCATCCAGCCATCTCATCCTCTGTCATCCCCTGCTCCTCTTGTCCCCAATCCCCCCCAGCATCAGAGTCTTTTCCAATGAGTCAACTCTTCGCATGAGGTGGCCAAAGTACTGGAGTTTCAGCTTTAGCATCATTCCTTCCAAAGAAATCCCAGGGCTGATCTCCTTCAGAATGGACTGGTTGGATCTCCTTGCAGTCCAAGGGACTCTCAAAGAGTCTTCTCCAACACCACAGTTCAAAAGCATCAATTCTTCAGCGCTCAGCCTTCTTCACAGTCCAACTCTCACATCCATACATGACCACAGGAAAAGCCATAGCCTTGACTAGACGAACCTTTGTTGGCAAAGTAATGTCTCTGCTTTTGAATATGCTATCTAGGTTGGTCATAACTTTCCTTCCAAGGAGTAAGCGTCTTTTAATTTCATGGCTGCAGTCACCATCTGTAGTGATTTTGGAGCCCAGAAAAATTAAGTCTGACACTGTTTCCACTGTTTCCCCAACTATTTCCCATGAAGTGATGGGACTGGATGCCATGATCTTCGTTTTCTGAATGTTGAGCTTTAAGCCAACTTTTTCACTCTCCACTTTCACTTTCATCAAGAGGCTTTTTAGTTCCTCTTCACTTTCTGCCATAAGGGTGGTTAGGGCAGCTATTACAATTTCCATTTTACAGATGGAAGTCCGATGTCAGGGGTGAAATACCTTGGCTAACATCACATAGATAGAAAGTAACAGAGTTGGAACTGGTCCTCTAGTCCCTTCCCCAGTTCACTCCCGTTGACCCAAAGGGTCTCTGCCAAATATGAATTATTAAGGTCAACTCTGAAGCTCAAATCTTCAGTGTAATGAAATACATTTCAACCAGAAGGCATGGTCTCTTGTTCTCAGTTATGTAATGTATTTTTGCTGCCCGAACATTAAATAAGCAGACTATGAATCATTCAGTTCACACCTTTACATCCATCTCCTCTGCCCACAACCCCACCATGGAGTACAGAGCACTAGAAACTCTCACTCAGCACTGAACAGTCCCCAGCTTCCAGTCTCAGCAAATAAAAAGAACACCTCAAATAACTGCAAGTATTTCTACAACGCACATTTCACACTGGTAGTTTTTAACACTTGCAGACATACACATTGTAGGTAACAGAGCTGAAAGCAGCCCTCATCATAACTCAGGCATATGATACACTGGAGCAAGGTTTGGCAGTTGCTTCACGATTATGAAAAGAACCAGCTTCATTTCAAACAAATAATCAAAATTCCACAATAGACTACAAAAGTAAGTGAGGCTTGGCTTTTCTATTTTTACTAACCACAAAAATGAGAAATAAGTCATTCTATTAAAGCCTTTGAGCTATAACCATATAAAGTAATAAATACACCAGCACCATGAAAAATCCAGAGAAAATGCAAATTTTCACCACTTGTCAACAACTGCAAAATCAGCCCAAAAAAGGTTTTATGTAATTACAGTCCTCCTCATGGAAGAAAGCAACAGTTGAGTTCCACAGAGAAGAGAATCTGTCACCAATTTCTGTTCTTCTAGAGGTATTGCTACTGCTACTGCTAAGTCACTTCAGTCGTGTCCCCATAGACGGCAGCTCATCAGGCTCCCCCGTCCCTGGGATTCTCCAGGCAACAACACTGGAGTGGGTTGCCCTTTCCTTCTCCAATGCATGAAAGTGAAAAGTGAAAGTGAAGTCACTCAGTCGTGTCTGACCCTCAGCGACCCCACAGACTGCAGCCTTCCAGGCTCCTCCGTCCATGGGATTTTCCAGGCAAGAGTACTGGAGTGGGGTGCCATTGCCTTCTCCGTCTAGAGGTACTTACAAACCCATAAATCTCCATAAACACTAGGGAGCACGTCTCACAAAAAAGCAGGCCCACTGTACCCTCCTGCTACATCCATGCACATTGAATGATCCCAAGATCCACAGGCACAGGAGTCAACTGGGCCAGAGCCTTAGGAGATGCTGAAAACACCTGGGCTACTCTCTGAACACCCTAGTTCATGTCCACATACTGGCCTCCTTAGATGATGAGGACGGCTTCATTCCTTGGATATCAAGCAGAGGAATCATAAGCATGCTCCAAGGGGCTTTCGTTATTCATCAGAACAAGCATTCATCAGGAATTTAGTCCATGCCAGACATTGTACTCGGCCTCGGGACACAGTGGTAAGAAAAGCAAACGTGACTTTCCTCTAGGGGTTACAACCTAACACAGGATATAAATGTGAATCACCAATCATGCAGATAAATGTGTCATTGCCAACAGAGGCAGATTCAGGGAAGGACAGGTTACGCCACCAGGAATATGTCTTAGAGAAGCCTGATTTCACTCAGGGGCTCAGACAAGGCCTCCCCAAGGAAGTGACACTGTACTGAGTGCCTCTAGAGGAGGAAACACAAGTCTGAACGTGGGGCCCCAGTGGAGCCCTGACCCAGGCCATGCGGGCATGAACAGTAAGCTCTGGACTGAGGAGATTAGGCCTGGGCCCAGCAGGAAGGGAAGCTGAGAGAGAGGTGGGGGAGCTAGGTAATAAAACATGAGGCTTGAGGGGATGACTTTCATCTACAGCAATGCTGTGCCTCAGGTGGCCCTGTACCCAGAAGTAAATAACATGGGTGGTGGGAGGGAGAAGGGAAAGACACGAGGGTGGGAGGAGGTGAGTGGGGAAACTCAGTCCTCTTTAGGCAACAGCAGGCTCCCAGGGCCCCGAACAATACTGCAAACAGCATACGTTTATCCTGCTGCCCCCAGACGTGCTCCCCTCCCAGCATGGTCTGTGTCTGCTTCCTGCAGCCTCACACTCCTGAGCATCCTCCTGCCACTCTGGCCTGCCCTTCCTGCCTCATTGCTAACATTCAAATACCAGTTCACCTACAGTTTCAGCTTCAGCATCAGGAGGAGAAATGTGATTACCTGATTTAAGTAATAAACTCTAAGGTGTCAATAGCTAACCAGGTCTTTACTGACCTTCAGGACTCTTACCTTCTGAGATGGCCCACACTCTGTCTGTAGAGGGTGTTTTTCTCAGGGCCCCTCACCTTCCAAGATGGACCACATTGTGCCTATAGACTGCGTATCTCTCTCAGTGAACCTGTTTTCACTTTACTATGGCTCAATCTTAAATCCTTTCCTGCACGAGGCAAAGGGTCCTCAGTTGGCGGCCCACCACGGGAAGTCACCCGAGATCTGAGACATAACCATCCTTTCTCACCCCAGGGCAGAGCTCTCTTGCCTGCCCCCTTGTATCTTTCAAAAGCATTCCATATTAAAGAATCTACTTCTTAATCTATCAAAAATTTTTTTTTACTGACCTTTGGGAAGACGACTTCTCTCAATTCCATTTATTGAAAGGGAGAATTTAGGAAACACTGGGCAGGAGGCAGAGTCAGAGGATCCAAAAGTTAGTCCTGAGAAGTGGTCCCAGCTTTGTCCTGAAGTGATGGAGTCCAGAAGGAGCGCAGAGGAAAGACCTGTCGGTCTTTACGAAGACCCTTCAATGCTCTCCTGAAGGCAAGCGACTGAAAGTGCTAAAAAGAACAGGAAAGATAACAGTACTTCTCAGAATAGGTACTCACATCTTCAAACTTTTTCCTTTTGTCCTGGTATTAAATCAGTACAAGAGGTAATTCCATGGCAGTCCAATGTTAGAACTCCACACCTTCACTGCCAAGGGCCCAGGTTCAATACCTGGTTGGGGAACTAAGAACCCACAAGCTGTGTGCAGCCTCACCCCCCCAAATCAATACAAGCACATTAAGAAAAAAACACTGGTATATGCATGTATGTTTGTGCAGATTTATTCCTGAACTGCTTAATCTTTTAAGAATAAGTAAGATTCCAAAGCATTGTTCCTAATACACATCATGTGCCTATGCTATTCTAAGTAAAAATCTTATTTGAGTCTCAGAAATTCCAAAAGGTAGGTACTATTATTCCTGCATTTTAGAGAGGAAATTGTGGTATAGAAATGTTCAGTAACTTCCCCCAAGAAAAAAAGGTTTATGATTAAACATCTAAAGATTATTTTCTCTTTCTCTGAAAGTCCAAAAACATATTTGTTTGCTATCTTTTACATGAATGCCCATTTTGTAGAAAATCACATAGAATTTAGGCGATACATAGTAAATCAAATTTATGTAATATTTTGAAACCATCAAGTAAACTACAACTTTGATTTTTATTAAATACTAAAAGAATGAAAATGAGAAATGATTTATGTGAATGTTCTGAGCCTTTGAGTAATACGTGGGCTGCCGTTTAGCGCAGGGTCTGTCCTGACCTGTGACTCAATATTCACAACGGTGGAGTGACGGTCCATTGCATGTTAGCTGCTCGGTTGTGTCTGACTTTTTGTGACCCCATGGACTGTAGCCCATCAGGCTCCTCTGTCCATGGAATTTTCCAAGCAAGAATACTGGAATGGGTTGCCATTCCCTTCTCTGGGCAATCTTCCTGACCCAGGGATCAAACCTGGGTCTCCTGTATTACAGGCAGATTTTTTCTGATGAGCCACTAGGGAAGCCCTGATGGTCCATTAGAGGCTATATTGATTGGCTAGGACTTTCATAACAAACCATGACAGACTGGATGCCTTAAATAGCAAAAATGTATTGTCTCACAGTCTGGAGGCTAGAAGTTCAAGATCAGAGTGTTGGCCATGTTGGTCTCTCCTGTGGCCCCTCCCTTTGGCTTGTACATGACCATCTTGCTCCTGTGTCTTCATGTGGTCTTCTCTCTGTATATGTCTGTGATCAAATTTCCTCTTCTTCTAAGGACATGAGTCATATTGCATTAGGACCCACCTGAGTGACCTTATTTTAACTTAATTACCTTTTTAAAGACTCTATTTCCAAATACAGTCAACTCTGAGGTACTGGGGAGTTAGGATTTCAACACAGGAATTTTGAAGGGACACAACTCAGCCCATAATAGAAAAAGTGACCCAGGAATCAAGAGGAAACTAGATTCCTCAAATGGACAGGAACACACCAAAAGAGCTAGATAAGCAAACTGGTTAGAAACCCACCCTTGGATGTGTCTTGTCCCTGAAGGGATTAGGTCCAAAAGTTAAGAAGAAGATCTGAATAGTCACCCAGTCACTACTGTCCAAATGGGAAAAATGCTTCATAGCTATAGCTCATACATACTTAAGAGGATAAAATTTGGCTGAAATCCATGCTTCCTTCCCCTAATGTAGCCTTAGATCATTATTTGGTCCTCTTCAATTATGTGAGAGTTCAAACAGGAAGATATATGTAATAGATTTGATGTTGGAAATTAACAAGCCCAAGTCCTTCTCTCAGCCTTTTACAGGATGTCACTTGATTATGTGGTCAAGAGCCAATTCTAGTGATAGCTCCCAAATTGTTAACATATTTGTTTTCAGAAAGAAATATAGCATGGTTTGTCTAAAAAAAGCAAAATAGAGATTAATCCTAAAATTCAGAAATCTGTGGATTGTTTTATTTAATTCTTAAATGAACTGGTTATTTTAACTTTCAGTACTCAGTTTTCATGTCTTTAAAAATATTTGTCAACTTATGCTACATGAAGAATATTTACTTTTATAATTAAAAAGAAAACTTTTAAACAATTAGCACATCTTTCTAAATGTTCCTTTTGGGGAAAAAACAGTTTTTAGATTTGTTGTTTTAATTTGCCCATTTTTACTTCCTCTAATTAAATAAATCTGATCCTTAAACAGAATAAAATAAATTTTTGCAGGATGAATCACATGTTCCCATTTTAACTTCAGAGGAGTGTCTATAAGGGGAAACATTGGGAGGACATAAGCAATGAAAACTCTTCCTGCAACATCTCTCTTCTGGCCAATTGAAAAGAAACCTTGAAAGACGAAAGCAGTCCATCAAGTACTGTGATTAGCATGAGGCAGTCACTAAAACCTTACAGCTATCTCACAGGAAAATTTTACTTTTAAAAAATTGACTTTGCAGTTTTCCACACAATGGGGAAAACTTTGTTACATGCATTTATTTGAGGAAGATCTGTATCTTAATATACGAAAAACTTTTAAAGTCAAATCAATAAAAAAGAGACAACCCAATAAAAAAATGAACAAAGCCTTGCAAAGTTTACAAAAGGAAATATATGAATGGCCAATAAGCACATAATAATAGAGTTAATTAACATCATTAATTATCAAATAAGTGCAAATTAAAATCACAATGATTTACCATTTCACACACACCAGAAAAGCTAAAGTTAAAAAGAATGAGTATACCTGAATGGCCAGGATGAGAACAACTAGAACTCTGGAACCATTGGTGGTATGAAATGTGTGCAAGCACTTTGAAACTGTTGTGCATGCTGCTAAGTCGCTTCAGTCGTGTCCAGCTCTTTGTCACGCTATAGACTGTAGCTTGCCAGGCTCCTCTGTCCTTTGGGATTCTCCAGGCACGATCACTGCAGTGGGTTGCCCTGCCCTTCTCCAGAGGATCTTCCATCCAAGGATGGAACCTCTGTCTGTGTCTCATCTCCTGCATTGGCAAGCGGGTTCCTTACCACTAAGGCCACCGGGGAAGCCCATGGTTGAAACTGAAACTGGCATTTTCTTTTTAAATATATGCCTATCTTACGCACTTCTAATTCTAGGTATTTACCCAGGAAAGATGAAAAGTCCTATCTGTAAAAGACTTGCACAATGTTTATAGTAGCTTTACTCAATAGCTCCAAACTGGAAGCACCCAAATGTCCAACAGGAGAAAGGAAAAATAAATTGCAGAGTATATTCAGACAATACAATACTACGCAGAATAACAAAGAGTGACTACTAATAACACAACATTGGATGTATCTCAGAAACCGTGCCCTAGTCAAAAGAACAGTGCAGATACCAGCATTGCATCTTGTTTGATTCCATTTATATGAAGCTCAAGAACAAGCTAAACCAAGCCGTGGAGGGAGACATCAGAATGGTGGTGTCTACAGGGTAAAATTTGACTGATAGAGGGCAATATACTTTCTAGGGTGGTAGTTATGCAGATGTATAATTTGTATTAAAATTCACTGGAAACTTAAGAACTGTGACTTTCGTGGTATATCTATTTCACTTCCATAAAGATGTTAGCAAGAGTTGTGAAACAAAACTGACTTTGCAGTTTTCCAATATTTCATGCATACCCCCTTGCACACTTTTCATCTGCGACTTGGCTGCCTAGCTGACTGGCTGTTCACATGCCCCCTACAGGTTGTGACACCCTTCCAGGAAGATCAAGCAGTAAAAACACTAGTGAGCCCACCCCCACGCTGGGCCTTTCTGTTTTGCAAGGCCTTACAGAATGCGACATGTCAGAGAGATAAAAATCTACAAGACCCTCTTTAAGAGTCATTAGCTCCAAGTGCTCTCAGCCAAACATAACACGGTGAAGAGGAAAGAATGGGATCTGTGGAGCCAATCAGACCAGAGTCAAGTCCAGTGCAGGCATTCACCAACTGTGAGCAGGTCACCAAGCATTTCTGAACCTGTTTCTTCTCTTGTAGAACCGATTATTCTATACGATCAGAGACCACGTTAATAATAGATCTAGATTAAGCCTTGCACATAGTAGGTCCTCAGTGAAGTAAAGCTACCACTGGCCAATCAGCTTCCTGAAAGTAGGCAGGGGAGTCTGGCACATAGTCAGGTTCAATAAATATTTAATAAATGAGTGAATGTGTATGTGTTAGTCGCTCAGTTCTGTCTGACTCTTTGCAACCCCATGGACTGTAGCTTGCCAGGCTCCTCTGTCCGTGGAATTCTCCAGGCAAGAATACTGGAGTGGGTTGCCATTCCCTTCTCTCCAGGGCATCCTCCCAACCCAGGGATCGACTCTGGGTCTCCTTCATTGCAGGCAGATTCTTTACTGTCTGAGCCACCAGGGAAGCCCAAAGGAGTGAATAGTCTGAGAACTTTCTATTTTCTCTAATTCCTATAAGTAAATAACAAGGGATGTACCCAAGAAGCAGCAGGATGGGTGATCAAACAGGAAGTATATTTGCCAATATATTGTCCCATCTCACATACCTCCTGTTTCTTGGGTCAGATTATTTCAGAACTCAGAACTTGTCTGATTTAGGGAGCATAATATCATGCGTACACCATACATATGTAACTCATCTAGTAGATTGGACAACACTCCAGATCAAACATATTAACATTTCCACAGCAAAACTTTTAAATATTCACATAAAATGGAATAAAGATAAAAATAGTCTTATATAGTTTCATGTTCATTTTGGCCACCAAAGAAATTATTTTTAAAATAACAATAATAGAGCTATTAGGATTGCAGAGTTGATGGAGACCCTGTAATGGCTAACATTCAGGAAGCCCTTATAGTGCACCAGGCATTCTGGCCTAAACATTCTGTATACATTAACTTTCTAAAACTTTTTATTTTGTATTGGGGTATAGTTGATTAAAAATGTTGTGAGTGTTTCAGATGGACAGAAGAAGGGTCTCAGTCATACATACACCATATCAATTCTCCCCCAAACCCTCCCCCCACAGAAGCTGCCACATAATATCGAGCATAGGTCCATCTGCTAGCCAGTAGGGCCTTGTTGGTTATCCATTTTAAATACAGCCATGTGTACATGTTGATCCCACACTTCCTAACTATCTCTCCTTCCCACCGTACTTTCCCCCTGGCAACCAGACCCCCATTAACTCTTCATGACAACCCTTATGAAGTAGGTACTATTTTTACCACTGTTTTCATTTTAAAGGCAAGGAAACTGAGGCACAGACAGGATAAGTACTCGCCCAGGGTCAGACACTTCACCCCGGAATCTGTATTCTTAGTCATGCATCTATACTGCTTCAATCTTCCCTTTCGTCAGAGCATGCAACCTCATACCTCCAAATTTAAAACTATTAAATAAAATTGGTTCAGGCCCTGGGTTTCCTACCCTTTTAATGCTTCCGCCACTTGGAAAACTCTAAAGCTTGCTGTAAAGAGTGACTTTAAAAGATCTGCCCTCTTTAACAGACTCAAAAAAGATATTATCTGCCTGAGACAAACAACCATAAGCAAGAAACTCATTTTTTTTCATTATTTTTTTTTTAATTTCAAACAGATTACTAATAGAAGAGCACAGTCACAAAAGGTTTAACTAGCAGTGTGAGTGACAAAAGAAAAGCCAGCAGCCTACAAAAGCAGAATAACACTCTTTCAGCACCACCAGGTCATTAAAAAAATACATTCAAATTTATGGGTAGTCCAGCCACCTTATCAAACGAAAACAATATAAAAAGCTCACAGCTCTGAGGTGGAAAGAGGAGAACCTACTCCACAGAAAAGAGGCAAACTCATGCATCAATCACATAGCTAGCCCAATGTTAACAACTTCTAAACAGTGAAGGTGAAAGAACATTTGTTCACCAAAAGGTCACTTTCTCCGTTGAGGGGGAAGGTTTAGGGGCACACGCTGGAAAGTTTGCCTCAGTGTGCTTGTTATTTTACCCTTGGGCACCATTTGCTTATGCAACAAGGTTGGTGGTGGAGCAATTAGTCTGGCAGCTAATCACTGTCATTGTACTGAAAGCTTTCAGGAAATGATCCCAATCTGGAAGAATGATGCTTCAATGCTGGGTTTGCTTCTCATGGAAAATACCAAGCACAGAGGATGCTCCCTTGGGAGTACACACTTGCCCTCAGTCAATCAGTATTTACCAAGTGTCTATAAAGTACTTACACTACAATCTGTGCTTAGGAACACTAGTTAAACCCAGTTTCCTCCCCACAACTAATTTAACATCTTAACTGGGGGGAATTTAAAAATGTAATCACATCAGAAACAGAAAATATATACAAATGCAAGAGCTGGCAAAATGTCTTGAGATTTTCTATTTCTCTTTCTCTGTTTGATACACAATTCAAGTTACAACCTTTATTCCAACTGACTGAACTCTCAGAAAATACCTGAACCCACTTAGGTCAAGTGTTTCCAAACTACCCGACACATAATCAGTAGTAATCTATATATATGCATGGATGCTTAGTGTGCATGCTAAGTCGCTTCAGTCGTGTCTGACTCTTTGCAACCTTATAGACTTAGCCCGCCAGCCTCCTTGTCCATGGGATTCTCCAGGTAGGAATACTGGTGTGGGTTGCCCTCCTCCAGAGGATCTTCCTAACCCAGGGATCGAACTTGAGTCTCTTAAGTTTCCTGCATTGGCAGGCAGGTTCTCTACCACTAGCTCCACCTGGGAAGCCTACTTTACATATATGCTGCTGCTGCTGCTAAGTCGCGTCAGTCGTGTCTGACTCTGTGCGACCCCAGAGATGGCAGCCCACCAGGCTCCCCCGTCCCTGGGATTCTCCAGGCAAGAACACTGGAGTGGGTTGCCATTTCCTTCTCCAATGCATGAAAGTGAAAAGTGAAAGGGAAGTCACTCAGTCGTGTCCGACTCTTAGCGACCCCATGGACTGCAGCCTACCAGGCTCCTCCGTCCATGGGATTTTCCAGGCAAGAGCACTGGAGTGGGGTGCCATTGCCGTCTCCAACTTCATATATATAGGGCAGAGCAAGTAGAAGCACAGGTCTCACTCAGTGAGTAGTTGAAATAAATTGAAATCCTGCTCAATTATACCAAACCTAGAAGATTTTGTTCATGAATCTGACAATGATTCACTAACCACCAGTGACTATGCTTTTGGGTTTAGAGAAACATTCTCCTCAGCCCAACCTACATTCATTCCTGTAGGAAAGCTTTTAACTGCAAGGCATAACTTCCTAAATAAACCTTTGCTGTCCACAAAATGCTAATATGCTACTGTTTAAGGTAACTTGTTTTTTTAATACTGACCTGGCTCTAAATATAATTCCATCCAAAATTCTCTGTTGTCTTATACATGTTTTACAGTAAAGGGAAGAAAGGCAGTGAAACATAAAGTTAAGCTGAGTACTGCAGCCACAAAATTAAAAGACGCTTGCTCCTTGGAAGGAATCCCATGACAAACCTAGACGGTGAATTAAAAAGCAGAGACTTCACTTTGCTGACAAAGGTACATTTAGTCCAAGCTATGGTTTTTCGAGTAGTCAGGTACAGATAGGAGAGTAAAACCATAAAGCTGAGCACCAAAGAATAGATGCTTTTGAATTGTGGTGCTGGAGAAGACTCTTTAGAGTCCCTCAGACTTCAAGGAGATCAAACCTGTCAATCCTAAAGAAAATCAACCTGAAAATTCATTGGAAGGACTGAAGCTGAAGCTCCAATACTTTGGCCATCTGATACAAAGAGCCAACCCACTGGAAAAGACTCTGATGCTGGGAAAGATTGAAGGCAAATGGAAAAGAGGGCGGCAGAGGATGAGATTGTTAGATAGCATCACGGACTCAATGGACATGAGTTTGAGCAAACTCCAGGAGATAGGGAAGGACAGGGAAGCCTGGGTGTATTAAAGTCCATGGAGTCACAAAGAGTCAGACATGACAGCAACTGAACAGCAACAACAAAACTGGATAAGAAAGTAAACGTGAGTTGAGCTGAGGAGGAGGAAGCTGCCAGCCCTCCATTTCCAGCCCTACCTTGTGCCAGGAGGACAACTTCCGTTTGAAGGAGGTCAGGTTCCTGCAGTTCGGGATGACTGAAGTAAAGAAAGTTCCTTATCCTTCCTTGAAGTGACCAGCCCTACTTCACTGTTTACCCTGTGTGTGCTTAGTTGCTCCACCATGCCCCACTCTGTGAGACCCCATGCACTGTAGCCCTCTAGGCTCCTCTGTCCGTGGGATTTTTCAGGCAAGAATACTGGAGTGGGTTACCATTTCCTTCTCCAGGGTTTTTTCCTGACCCAGGGTTAAACCCAAGTCTCCTGTGTCTCCTGCACTGCAGGCAGATTCTTTACCCGCTGAGTCATCAGGGAAGCCCACTGTTTCTCATGCAAAGCCAGTTAGATACAAATACACTGATCCGAAATGTCAGACCATGAACCACAAGTTCTTACAATATGGTAGAGCGCCTATTCAGCACAAATGCACAATTTAAATGCCAAAACTTTGACTGTGTGGATCACAAGAAACTGTGGAAAATTCTGAAAGAGATGGGAATACCAGACCACCTGACCTGCCTCTTAAGAAACCTATATACAGGTCAGGAAGCAACAGTTAGAACTGGACATGGAACAACAGACTGGTTCCAAATAGGAAAAGGAGTACGTCAAGGCTGTATATTGTCACCATGCTTATTTAACTTATATGCAGAGTACATCATAAAGAACACTGGGCTGGATGAAGCACAAGCTGGAATCAAGCTTGCTGGGAGAAATATTAATAACCTCAGATATGCAGACGACACTGCCTTTATGGCAGAAAGTGAAGAACTAAAGAGCCTCTTGATGAAAGTGAAAGTGGAGAGTGAAAAAGTTGGCTTAAAGCTCAACATTCAGAAAACTAAGATCATGGCATCCAGCCCCATCACTTCATGGCAAATAGATGGGGAAACAGTGGAATCAGTGTCAGACTTTATTTTTGGGGGCTCCAAAATCACTACAGATGGTGACTGCAGCCATGAAATTAAAAGACGCTTACTCCTTGGAAGGAAAGTTATGACCAACCTAGACAGCATATTCAAAAGCAGAGACATTACTTTGCCAACAAAGATCTGTCTAGTCAAGGCTATGGTTTTTCCAGTAGTCCTGTATGGATGTGAGAGATGGACTATAAAGAAAGCTGAGCACCGAAGAATTGATGCTTTTAAACTGTGGTGTTGGAGGAGACTCTTGAGAGTCCCTCGGACTGCAAGAAGATCCAACCAGTACATCCTAAAGGAGATCAGTCCTGGGTGTTCATTGGTGTTCATTGGATGCTGAAGCTGAAACTCTAACACTTTGGCCACCTGATGCAAAGAAATGACTCATTTGAAAAGACCCTGATGCTGGGAAAGATTGAAGGCAGGAGGAGACAGGGACGACAGAGGATGAGATGGTTGGACGGTATCACCGACTCAAAGGACATGAGTTTGAGTAAACTCCAGGAGATGGTGACGGACAGGGAGGCCTGGCATGCTGCAGTCCATGGAGTCGCAAAGAGTCAGACATGACTGAGTGACTAAGCTGAACTGAAATGTATTTTTTAATATTCATAAACTATAACCAAATTCTCATCATATCTAATCTTTGTCTATAAGTCAGATATGACCTGAAGTCAACCAAATCTTTAAGGGAATAAGTAAAAAGTGCCCAAGAGTCCATTCTATATCCAATAAAAAAAAAAAAAAGTCTAATTCCTCTCACCTTCCTACTTTTTTTAGTCTACTTCCCTTGGGTTCCTCCCCTTCCCATAGTCAGTTACAGTCCTCCTATCTGTGGGTTGGTAGGGCTAACTGTACTGTAGTTAGTTATTTTATATAAGAAACTTGAGCATCCTTGGATTTTGGTATCTATGCAGTGGTGGTAGGGGGGCAGTCCTGGACCCATGTACATTTAAGGGACAACTACACCATCATAATTCAATAAACATTACAAGGAGTCCATTATATGTCTGTTGGGCAGTGGGGATGCTGTGTAAACAAAACAGATGCAACTGTTCCTACCTTCCTGTCTGGTGACAACAACAGGCTTCAAACAAGGACATTTACACCCAGAGGCTTAAAATCCATCCTCATAGGAAAAGCAAGCTATGGTGGAATGTTCAGTTCAGTTCAGTCGCTCAGTCATGTCTGACTCTTTGCAACCCCATGAACTGCAGCACGCCAGGCCTCCTTGTCCATCACCAACTCCTGGAGTTCACTCAAACTCATGCCCATTGAGTCCATGATGCCATTCAACCATCTCATCCTCTGTCATCCCCTTCTCCTCCTGCCTTCAATCTTTCCCAGCATCAGGGTCTTTTCCAATGAGTCAGCTCTTCACATCAGGTGGCCAAAGTATTGGAGTTTCAGCTTCAACATCAGTCCTTCCAATGAACACCCAGGACTGAAGGATGGACTGGTTGTATCTCCTTGGTGGAATGATTTTCCCACTAAAAGGAATGATTGCATTCACTTGAGAATGTCAAAGTGGTTTCCAATAACAAACAGCAATGAGACACATCAAAGGCAGTGTACCAAACACACTGCTCTGACAACAACACAAGCAAATAATTGTCATCAATGTGGATGATATTTTAAATTTTTCACTGGAGTATAGCTGATTTACAGTGTTGTGTTAGTTTCAGGTTTTCAGCAAAGTAAATCATTATACATATATGTGCATGCATATATATGTGCATGCTCTGTTATGTCTGGCTCTTTGTGACCCCATGGACTGTATCCCACCCAGTTCCTCTGTCGATGGAATTTTCCAGGCAAGAATAGTGGAGTGGGTTGCCATTTCCTACTCCAGGGGATGTTCCTGACCCAGGGACTGAACCCACATCTCTTGTGTCTCCTACACTGGGCGGCTGACTCTTTACCACTGTACCACCTGGAAAGCCCGTACACACACACATATCCACTTTAAATACAGATAACCCTACCTGAGAGGAGCTGCTGATTATGGTACTGAAACGCAAACCTCATGCTAAGTCCCTGCCTTCACTGTCCTTCTCTTATTCCTATATTCCTTCTCCACTCCCCCTTGCCCCAGGTTTTATAGAAGCTACTAAGATCCAACCAGTCCATTCTAAAGATCAGTCCTGGGTGTTCTTTGGAAGGAATGATGCTAAAGCTGAAACTCCAGGACTTTGGCCACCTCATGCAAAGAGTTGACTCATTGGAAAAGACTCTGATGCTGGGAGGGATTGGGGGCAGGAGGAGAAGGGGACGACTGAGGATGAGATGGCTAGATGGCATCACTGACTCGATGGATGTGAGTTTGAGTGAACTCCGGGAGTTGGTGATGGACAGGGAGGCCTGGCGTGCTGCGATTCATAGGGTCACAAAGAGTCGGATACGACTGAGCGACCAAACTGAACTGAACTGACTAAGTCAGCAACCTAATGCCAGGTCATTCTGAACTCATACACTGCATGTTTAGGTCTAGTTCTCTGTAACAATCTCCTCTTCAGCTGATTGTGATCGTCTCATATGAAACTGAGCATGACTTGAGTTAATTATAATCAAAACCAAAGCATAGTAAGAAGCTGGTAAAATTCCTTTAACAAGGAAACACAACATTGCAAATCAACTACACTTCAATAATAAGAAAGAAGCAGAGGGCTCTCCTGTATACTGCAGGATATTTAGCAGCATCTTTGCCCTCTACCCACTAAATGCCAATGCTCTAGGGTGTCTACAGATTTTGACTCAAATGAAACATCTTGCTGTTGTTGAATGGGAAGAACATCCACCTTTGCAAGACTCTGGCTATAGTAGTAAAAGAAACCCAAGGCAATGTGTTGGGGGCCAGAGTGAGGTACTCCGCCCGTGGCAAAGGTTATGAGGAAGTAAGCTCGACATACGCAAAGGCGGGATCGAGCCTCAGGAGTCCCCCTGGAAATCCTCGAGCATCTACCCCCATAACCAGAGCCTGCCTACTTTACTACTTTGTGCTCTCACCTACACCTCTGACTTTACGGGGGGCTGCCCCCTACCACCTCTTTAGGAGAAGGAGTTAACTTAGAGCTCCAGTTAATAATAATTCCTGGGCGTGATAGGAGTGTTTAAACCTACAAACTCCTCTGAAGGTTCTCTAGCCTGCCTGACAGGCTTGTCCAGCCACATGTGATTGCTCACAGCCTCCCAACCGTGAGAGGCACGAGATGCTTTAAACCTTCTAAAAAACAGGTTCTTTAGAGAAGTTAGAAACTATTAGTATAAGTATAATGGGCTGATTAGAAATTGTATTGGTGAAGGGTTTTTCATTTGTTGAGCCAATGTTTACTGCTATGTCTTCACATCCCCTGCCCTTACACACATTAATGAATATATAGAAGAAATAAGTATTAACCTTTGATATTAATCATGTTAGACCTTAGGCTAAGTAAATTCTTTCCTAAAACCCACTACACCCTCACCCTATAGGAATGTAACTTTATTTGGGTGGCGTCTGTTTTAAGAATAATCACCCTTGGAGAAAAAAGTGTTCTGGTTGACTGACCACTGTCACAAGGAGAGGGTCATAAATTGTCAGCAGGCCCCCCTGGCCAGAAGATGATGTAACACCCCTAAGACCTCTGTATACATTTGTGTGAAGCACCTGACTTTAATAAAAGTCAGGACTGCTGTCCCCGCGTGACTTTTGTATAACATCTCAGTGTATAAAAACAGACTCTGGAAAATAAAGAATTGGGATCAGTTCCTCGAAATACTGGTCTCCCCATGTCGCTTTCTCTCTCTTTCACTCTGGTTGAGTCTCCATCTGGAGCGCGGAACCCACCAAGCTTACTAATTTTGCCTGGGCTTCTAAGATCCGACCGGGGAGGCCTCAGTGTCTCCTCTCCTTCGGGAGAACGGAAGGACGCCTGCGGCCTATGTAAGTGGTGCAAGCTTCTTGTCTTGAAGTTTTATTGGTCTCCCGCGTAAACCAAGCTACTCAGCCTCTTTTCTCCACTGAATTTTCCTACTGAGCTATCCTCATTCTATTACTCTTTATATCTTTGATGAATATTTAAATAGTCACCAAAGCCGTCTCCCCTTCGAATACCCTGGATCAGCCAGGGCTGGACCCCGGCAGCAATGAACAGCCTGGGAGTGGTGGGAAGCAAATGAATTACAGGTGGGAGCTGATCCTCAGGGCAGGTGGCAGGAGCCTGGGGAGCCAGAACCTTCAGGAGTCGTCACAATGGACCAGCTTCAACACTTTAACACTCTTACGTCATTTTTCACTAAAATGGTCCTTCCCAATGTGATTGTCCATCTTCTTCACTAGATTGCTCTCCAAATGCCTCTGGCTGTTTTAAAGATCAAATGTCTTCTCAAAGGGCAAAGAGTTGCTATATTAAGAGCGCTCAAGAGAATGAGACACAGGCATGTTGAGAGAATATTTTGAGAATAGAAAGCAAAACTTTCCACGATGAGCATTTTGAAAGGGACAACACTTATGTGAACATGCAAGTTTTAACACACTTGCTTGCACGTCAGTTTAATTACTTGATAGTCATAACACCATTCCTTGCATTTACCCTAAGGAAGTGCACAAAAAATAGGACACCAGACAATTCTATGAACAAAAAGGATAGAAAACAAAAGGATATGAAATAATTATAGGTTTCTACAATATACTGAAAAATGCTTAGACTTTGGAAATCAGGTAGAGCTGGGTTCAAATCCTGACACTGTCTCTTACTAAGCATGCAACATCAGGCGATTTTCTTAAATTATTTGAGAGAGAGTTTACTAATGTAAAATGGAAATAAAAAATACCTACCTCCTGAAATCACTGTGATGATTAGAGTAATACATTTAAGTACTAGCATGCCAGGTGGCTCAGTGGTAAAAAGAATGCCTGCCAATGCAAGAGACTCAGGAGACATGGGTTTAATCCCTGGGTCGGGAAGATCCACTGGAGAAGGAAATGGCAACCCACTCCAATATTCTTGCTTGGAAAATCCCATGGACATAGGAGCCTGGCAGGCTATAGTCCATAGGGTTGCAGAGTTGGACATGACTGAGCATGCACACAAAAATAATGCCTAACTCTATACTCAGAAGAAGCTGTATATAAAAGGACTACATGTGTGCGTGCTAAGTAGCTTCAGTCGTGTCTGGCTTTTTGCAACACTACAGAGGATAGAACACAAGTCCATGGGATTCTCCAGGCAAGAAAACAGGAGTGGGTTTCCATTTCCTTCTCCAGGGGATCTTCTCGATCCAGGGATTACATAAAAGATCTATATCTCACAAAAGAACTAGAACGCTATTCTAACCCTATGTAAACTGAGAAGGCAGGCTGAAAATATTCCTCTTTTCATTCAGCAAAGAGTACTGAGTGCTGGTTCCTCTACTAGGGGTAGAACAGTGAACAAGATTAAGGATTTTACTACAATGAAGTCTTCAAAATACCTGCAGCTCATGGATCCCTATAGAAAAGAGAAGAGTATAATAGCAGGTCTAAGAAATAATGTGTTTCAAATTCATGTCATCTGTCTTGCCTGGAAAAACTGGCCTTAATTATATTTATATAATTAACATCTTTTTATATGCTTTCAGTTAATCACTCAGTCATGTCTGATTCTTTGTGACCCCATGGACTGCAGCACGCCAGGCCTCCCTGTCCATCACTAACTCTCCGAGTTTACTCAAACTCATGTTCATTGAGTCAGTGATACTATCCAACCATCTCATCCTCTGTTGCCCTCTTCTCCTCCTGCCTTCAATCTTTACCAGCATCAGGGTCTTTTCAAATGAATCGTTTCTTCGCATCAGGTAGCCAAAGCATTGAAGTTCCAGCTTCAGCATCAGTTCTTCCAATTAATATTCCAAGCTGATTTAGTTGCAAGAAACAGAATCCAACTCTGAGTAATACCAGCAAAAGAGAATTCATTTCAAGGTGCGGTGTGGCTCAGAGAACCAGAGGCCTGAAGAAGCAGAATCAGGAAGGGCAGGGACCAGAGACACCCCTGAGTTTTCCTGTATCAACAGAGCTGCCACGTGGATGATTCTGCTCCAGTTATTTTGTTAGTTTAGCCTCCATTCTTGCATCTTCCCTCTCAGGCCCCAAAGCCCCAGAAGAGTCTAAAAGCCTATTTTAGGACACATATCAACCCCTCAGCTAAGGAAGATCAAATCTCCTTCAATTATAATCTCAGCAAGATTGTCCAAATAGCAGAGGCCATTCACCAAAAGGAAATTGGAATAGTATTACTGAAAGATGGTGACCAAAATAAAACATACAGTAATAGTAATAATAATTACAACAGAAACTAGCTTTTAATGAGCACTTATGTAGTATTGGGGCTTTCCTGGTGGCTGAGATGGCAAAGAATCTGCTGGCAATGCAGGAGACCTGGGTTGGATCCCTGTGTCAGGAAGATCCCCTGGAGAAGGGAATGGGAATCCACTCCAGCATCTTGCCTGGAGAATTACATGGACAGAGGAGCCAGGCAGGCTACAGTCCTTGGGGTCACAACGAGTTGGACGCTACTTAGTGCTTAACATTTTTTATTGTATGTAGTATTAGGTACTATGTTAAGCATCCTATTGGACTATTTCCACAATCCCACAAGGTAGAAAGTATTATTACTTTTAAAGATTAACAAACTGAGCTCAGATGTGTTAAATGATATACCATGTGTCACACAGCTAGGAAATTGAAACCTATTCTGATACCAAAAATGTGCTGAATTGCTGTTCTATTTTGCCTCTTTTCTTAACTTTGGACAGTAAATAACCAAGTGGTCAATACTCAAAACTTTGATATTTAAAAAAAAAAAAAACTCCTATACGGTGATAAGTACATTTGGTGTTGGCAGCGAATGATAATCTAGCTACAGAATGGGAAGCAGCAACCACAGAGCTTATAAATGAAACATAGAAACCCAGAATCACATTTTGCAAAAAAGGCAAATGGCAATTCATTGAGTACAGATATTCTCCTCATCTCTCTGTAGCTTAGAAACTGTTAACCTTGACAGTGAACAAGTGACTTACTGCAAATTGGATTTCAACCACCAGCATGAGCAGGCTTTCAATCAAATGTCTGTGGAGTAGTCAAGTTCAGTGAAAAACTGAGAGTATACAAATATCGTCTGTCATGTTAGTTTTACCTTTGCAATGACTTCTCTGTTGCTGAATTGATAGAATGCAAGTTGAAATATCCTCTATTTGCAAAATTTGAAATAAACTAAAGAATATGTCTATGCTGTACTTTTCAAAAATTTAAATAATCTCATCCATAGCTTGAATAGTGCTAATAAATAAGAGTCAATGTGCAGAACTGGGGGACCAGCCACCCTTCCTCCAGTGCCCATCCATGAGCAGTGTGCCCACTGGTCTTGTGAGCCAGTCACAGACCCAATCCTGGATGCAGTGTGGGTGATGGGACAGAGCCCTGGCAAGGACCAGATGGCCTCCGTACAAGTCTCAGGGCACCTCTGCGTGTCTTCACCTGTACGTGTTTTCAGTAAATAGCTAGCTCCACGACTTGCTCTAAGGGCTAGATAAATAGCACTGTAATTTGCTTGGAACCAGGTTCTCTTCGGGTGGTTCCCTAAAAGCAGAGTGTGAGGTAGGGTTTCTTGTGAATGTGATTCTTTAATAAAAGAGTAAGAGAAGCAGAATAGAGCAAAGTAAGAAAACTGAACAAGGATGTGGTCTCCTCTGGAAATTGCTTTAGCCTGATCCATGGGAAGATCTGGAGCAACAAGTGTGCTACGGAGGCAGGGGGTTGGTCACCGGACACTGGATAGGGTTCTATGAAGAGGGTAGCAGTAGGCATTAACCATCAGTCCTCAGGTAAGAGGATTTGAGCAGAGAACCAACAGCATCTATTCACTTGCTTGTGTGGCACATGGTTAAGTGCTTGATAAATATTAGCTCTTTATCTTATCCTCAACCTAGCAAATATTTATTGAGCCCAGGAGCCTTGTTAGGCAACGAAGGTATGAAGATGAATAATGTATAGTTCCTGTCCTGGAAGCTTCACAGTCCAGCTGGAAAGACAGGTGAACACTGGACTATAAAAAATGCAATAAGAAGTAGGAGAAATTATCTTTAGAGCCTCTTCTCACACACCCCCCCCCCGCCCCCGCCCAACCTTTCTTTGAATGACCTCCTTTCATCCAATCTAAGGGCCCAGGGTCTTTTCTTTGCTAGCCATCTCTCCCCTGGCAACACTCAATGTCCAGATCTATATTTCAGAAATCTTTTTCTTTTCAACACCTAGCACAGATATATGTATGATAATGGCAGTGGTTTAATCAATAAACCAAAGCAGTGCTTTCAAATCACATTAGTGAGCATGAAATCAACAAAGTGCATCCAACAACTTGTATTTTTAAAAATATAAGGAGACTGGAGCATAATTGAGGGAAAAAAACATCAGAGTGCATCATAGTGGTAAGTAAGCTAAGGGTAATATAACTATGGTCTTTGAATGTGTACATCTATATATGCTGCTGCTAAGTCACTCCAGTCGTGTCCGACTCTGTGTGACCCCATAGACGGCAGCCCACCAGGCTCCCACGTCCCTGGGATTTTCCAGGCAAGAACACTGGAGTGGGTTGCCATTTCCTTCTCCAATGCATGATAGTGAAAAGTGAAAGTGAAGTTGCTCAGTCCGACTCCTAGCGACCCCATGGACTGCAGCCTATCAGGCTCCTCCATCCATGGGATTTGCCAGGCAAGAGTACTGGAGTGGGGTGCCATCGCCTTCTCCTACATCTATATATAGGTATCTGTATAAGTGTATGTATTAATAGACATTTTTCCCTTCCTGCTTTCAGGGTAAATGTTTTTCTTAAAATGGATAACCACCAAAAACATTTGAGAAACACTAGCCAAACTAAACCCGGCTATTAGTTTGCTAAGGTAGTATTTCACTCAGATAACAGCGAGTCCCATATAGGTCACAATACAATTTCAGAATGAAAGTATGAAATCTGAGGTAGCAATTTCAAATAACGTTGCAAAACAAAGGGGTAAATATTTTGGTTAGCTCTGTCTTCCATCACCCCTCCTGTTAATAAATCTGCTTTTTCTATAAGGTTTTTGAACGTCTTACCAAGTTCAGAGCTGTGTACTGAGCATACAACAAACAGAAAGACATGGGCCATCTAGGAGTTTATAATTTCACAAATACAAGTTGACAATTTTAGTTAAGTGTGGTAAATGCTATAACAGAAGCACGCAGCTGCTAGAACATGAATTTAAATCCTGCCCAGCACAAGGTGTCTTTTCTGGTCAGCGTGAGGGACAGCCGGTGGCTGCCCTCAGGGGCCTTACAGTCTTATTTGGCAGATATAATACATGGAAAGAGATAAAAATACAATAACACACAAGTATTTTTTGAAGCAGGGAGGGGATTTTGATTTTTTTTAAACTCCAGAAAGACAAAGGAGAAGTGCAAAACCAGGAGACTAGCTTGATTCTGGAAAGCTAGCCTGGGCCACAGATTCATGAGCAGGGGCCAGAGAAATGCAATTAAGCACAGGTATTGCTGTTTAGCCTGGAACACAATTAACACAGGCACTTACTGAATGAGTGAACACAGGCAAATACCCGATTGCCGATGAGTGGGTTGCTCCTCTGACCATTTCTTATAAGCAGCAAGAATGTAGTTAACAAGGATCTGCTTCACACTAGATTTACCTAATCTAAGAAAAATTAGCACACATCTGATGAAAATGACAAGACCTTGAAAGCCCATTTCCTGTGATTGGCAATGAGTGGTGAAACCAAGAATGTAATACCTATCTTAGTCCATTCAGACAGTTCTAACAAAAATATCATAGAATAGGTGGTTTAAACAACCAACATTTCTTTCTCACAGTTCTGGGATGTCCAAAATCTAGGTTTCTGGAGATTCAGTGTTCGGTGTTTCTCAGTTTATAGACTATTTGCTCATTGAGTCCTCACTGGTAGGAGAAGCAAGGAAGCTCTCTGGGGCCCTTTTATAAGGGCCCTAACCCCATTCATGAAGGCTTGGCCTTTATGACCCAGTCACCTCCTAAATACTTCACCTTCAATACCATCATGCTGGCAAGTAGGTTTCAATGTGTGAATCTGGGGGAAGACACATTCAGTCTGTTGCATTCCTCCCTTGACCTTCCTAAATCCATATCTTTCCAGCATGCAGAATACATTCAATCCATCCAAGAGCCCCCAAAGTTTTAACTTGTTGCAGTATCAACTTTAAGGTCTAAGTCCAAGCTCTCATCTAAACATCATCTAAATCATATACGGGTAAGACTCAAGGTATGAGTCATCTTGAGCAAATTCCTCCCCAGCTGTGAACCTGTGAAACCAAACATGTTATGCACTTCCAAAGGACAATAGTGGGACAGCCATAGGAGAGACATTGCAATTCCAAAAGGGAGAAACAAGAAAGGAGTAATAGCCTCTTATAAATCCAGAACCTAATGAGGCAGATAGCATTAAACCTTAAAGCTCAAGAATAATCCCCTTTGGCTCAATGCTCTGCCTTCCGGGCTCATAGCATGGCAACATCACCCCTGCTGGGGGGATGCCCCCTCTCCTCCCAATGCCACCATCCTCCTGGGCTGGGGGCAGGTTTCCTGTGGTTTCAGGCAGCCCTAACCTCAAACCTACGAGGAGACTGCCATGCCCCTGAGACTGCATGCTCTGCATGCCAGTGGAGACAGCGCTCTATAGATGCCACCACATTTTGCTGCCTGAATCTTTCTGGAGTTCTGGCCTTCAAGGCCAAGCTTCACCGGGCCCCCTGTAGCTGTACCTGGGATGGGCAAGGATCACTGAACCAGAGGACAGGGGAGCAGGGGGCACCCAGGTAGAGTCTGTGATGTGAGAGAGCTCAGCATCACACACAGGGGTCACACGGGCACAGAAGCACCCACTTTGAAACCACTCTGCCTACCCGTCCGTCCCCCTCTCCCTACACGAGGGACCTGTGGCAGGATTGGCAGCTCTGATTATCTCTCAGTCACCTTCTAGGTCCTTCTTCCATTGCTTTGGAGTAATTCCTGGCTTCTGTTCAGATGGGCTTCCCTGATAGCTCAGTTGGTAAAGAATCCGCCTGCAACGCAGGAGACCCTGTTTCAATTCCTGGGTTGGGAAGATTCCCTGGAGAAGGGAAAGGCTACCCACTCCAGTATTCTGGCCTAGAGAATTCCATGGACTGTATAGTTCATGTGGTCGCAAAGAGTCAGGCATGACTGAGCGACTTTTACTTTCTGTTCAGATGGCTGACCCATACTAATTTAGTCAAACAGTCACTTGGCCACATCTTCAGTGTTCTTACTTTTCTCAGTATGAATGGGCTGAGAATTTTCCAGATCTTCACGTTCTTTCTTTGCTCAACAATTCCTTCTTTAAATCATTTCTCTCAAATTTTACTATAAGCCTTCAGGACGGGCCAAGGCTCACCTTCAACACATTGTTTAGCCACTTCTTCAGCTAAATACCCAGCGTCATTGCTCTCAAGTCCTGCTTTCAGTAAAATGCTGGAACATGAATACAATTCAGCCAAGCTCTTTGCCACTTTACAAGGATGGCCTTTCCTCCACTGTTTAATAGTATGTTCCTCATTTCCAAATGAAACCTCATCAGAATGGCCTTTACTGTCCTTATTCCTGATAACATTCTGTTTAGGACCACTTAGGCATTTTCTAAGATTGAGGTTTTCCCCACAGCTCTCCTCCTTTCTTTTTGACTTTCACCAAAACTGCCTTTAAAGATCTATTTATGTCAATGTGGTTTTCCCTGGTGGCTCAGATGGTAAACAATCTGCCTGCAGTGCGGGAGATCCAGGTTTGATGCCAAAGTCAGGCAGATCCCCTGGAGAAGAGAATGGTGACCCACTCCAGTATTCTTGCCTGGAGAATCCCATGGACAGAGGGGACTGGTGGGCTACAGTCCATGGGGTCGCAAAGAGTCAGACACGACTAAGTGACTAACACACCCAGGCTCTTTCTGCTGCTGCTGCTTCTAAGTCACTTCAGTCATGTCCGACTCTGTGTGACCCCATAGACGGCAGCCCACCAGGCTCCCCCATCTCTGGGATTCTCCAGGCAAGAACACTGGAGTGGGTTGCCATTTCCTTCTCCAATGCATGAAAGTGAAAAGTAAAAGTAAAGTCGTTCAGTCATAACCGACCCTCATCGACCCCATGGACTGCAGCCTTCCAGGCTCCTCCATCCATAGGATTTTCCAGGCAGGAGTACTGGAGTGGGGTGCCATTGCCTTCTCCACAGGCTCTTTCTAACACACATTAAATCGCTTCCTGCCTCCACCCACTGTCCAGTTCCAAGGCTGATTCCATATTTTTTGTATTTGTTATAGCAGCACTCCAATTTCTTGGTTCTAATTTCTGTCTTTTTTATAAGCCACCCAGTCCTTGGTACTCCTTTGTAAGCAGCCCAAGCTTACTTAAAACAATACCTAAGGAACAAAAGGAAGAAGATATTTGGGATGCTTTGGAGGAAACAATGGTAACGTGTGGTAGGAAAGTCTAAGATTTGAATCATTTTTACTTAGCATTACTTCTTTTTAATCAGTTTTACTGAAATATTATTTATACAACATAATTTGGCAGTTTTTAAGTGTATGATTTGAAGAGTGTGGACAAATGTATATATACAGCAGCTTAACCAACACCATCAATATATGGTACAAAGTCATCACATTGAAAATTTCCACATGTCCCTTTTACTTTAAATTATGGCTAAAGGAAGCACTAAGATTAATAAATCTAACCACTAATATTATACACACATAAACAAAAGGCAAACCCCGTTATCTCTAATTGAGATCTCTCAGTTCCTCAGCAAATGTATCAAGAACAATGAAAAATCAAGAGCTATAATTTAACAAAAACATAGATAGCAAAAAGATAAACTTTCTCCAGAAAAGTAATCTAACAGTTAATTTATATAATAGGTCCTACTTTCATCTGTATCAGTTTGATCAAAGTGCCTGTGCAATATTGTCATCTTCAGAGACAATGGGTATTTTTCAGGGGGATGGAAGACGAGCTCTCTGTCCCCAGAGTCAATTCTCCTTTGAAAAGGTGCCAATCAGAGAGACCAAAGAAAGAAACGGCCTGAACATTCTCACAGCCATCTAGTTACACAGACTTGCAGCAAGTTTCTCCCATGTTCAGTATAGGGACTTATCGTGGACCCCAGTCCCACACAAGAAGAACGTTACTCTAAATAACCAAGTGGTCATGGGGATGCCTATATAAGTTTCAGACAGATGTTTTTATTAAAAAAAAAAAAAAGAAAGGAAGAAGCCAGATGGGAGTATTAAAGGCAGGAACCAAATTAAGCTGAAGATTACCCAGAAAGATAAAAAGATGACTAGGAGAGTAACAGCCAGTGCTGACCGGAGTCAGAGTGCAGCCGGCCAGCCCGTGCAGACGGACGTGGCTCAGACTTGGCTCAAACCCAAAACAAGCACAAAGTACCCATATCCCGAGCAACCAGAGAATGAACCGTGTGCTAAGCAACTGAATCATCACATGTTACAATAAGGTCTACAGTCCCTTCCCAGGCAGAATGTTTTAAGAATAAAAAGAAATCTCACTGCTGGGCAGGATGAACCCTACATACTCTTGCCCAGAGGCAAGAGACAAGCCAGCAATGAATGAAATACAACTTTGACTCGCATACCCCAGCCTGCTTTCAATCAAATTTCAAAGAAAGTAAAATATGTAAAGAAAACACAAATTTAAATTTTTACCCCCTAGAAAAGCTAGATCAAAGGGTTCCTATTTTATAGTTTCAAAAATGTTAGTCCCATTAAATATTTTCTGGCCTGCATGAACCTTTCCCACAATAATAAGTGTTCTGGAGGTTGAGCCTCTGATCAGCTACTAAAACCCCTCAGCTGTGAATTTGAATTGTGATTATTTACAGCTTGTTTTCTCTTAGAGTTGAGACCTAAGAACAAATGCTAATTCAGTCTGAGATTCTGGGTGTTTTAAAAATATGAATTTGAGGGAAGGGTACACAATTCAACTCATAACAGAAATAAAATAATGATTTAAATTTTTTTAAAAAGGAGGAGTGCTAATTTACCTAATTGCCTTGCTGTGTGCAATGCATAAAAGCACCACAGAATACCACAGAGTTTGCAAAACACACAGATATATGTGACTCTAACTGATACCTGCTTTACTCCTTGCCGGGGAACAAAGGAATACCCTACTAGAAGGGATCCCTTCAGTCCCTGCTAGCTGCTCTCACTGTGAATGTCCATCTCTCCTCATTTCAAGCTTACCCATCATCCTGCAAGTCCTCAGGAATCTTCAGGACCTCCTTCCTTTGATGCAGACTCAGGTTAAACCCATGGATAGAGGAGCCTGGTGGGCTGCAGTCCATGGGGTCGTGAAGAGTCGGACACGACTGAGCGACTTCACTTTCACTTTTCATTTTCAAGCATTGGAGAAGGAAATGGCAGCCCACTCCAGTGTTCTTGCCTGGAGAATCCCAGGGACGGGGGAGCCTGGTGGGCTGCCGTTTATGGGGTCGCACAGAGTCGGACACGACTGAAAAGACTTAGCAGCAGCAGCAGCAGCAGCAGGTTAAACCCCAAAAGGTTGTAGTTAACATTCTCCTGAATGTCAGTGAAAAGATTGATGGCCCAGAGAAGACGAGACGGAGGGAGAAGATTTGGCGACAGGAAGCTACCACCACTGGCTCTGAGGAGACTGCTTTAATTAAGAGCAGCGAGGTGGTGTTTTACACAATTAGATCACCAGCTGAGTGTTTCTCAAATCACCTGGAGATCTTATCCAAATGGATGTTCTGATTCTGTAGATCTGGAGTGGTGGATACAAGACTATCTCCAGTTCACATCACCTGGAGAGCTTATCCAAATGGATGTTCTGATTCTGTAGATCTGGAGTGGTGGATACAAGACTATCTCCAGTTCACATCACCTGGAGAGCTTATCCAAATGGATGTTCTGATTCTGTAGATCTGGAGTGGTGGATACAAGACTATCTCCAGTTCACATCACCTGGAGAGCTTATCCAAATGGATGTTCTGATTCTGTAGATCTGGAGTGGTGGATACAAGACTATCTCCAGTTCACTCCCAAGTGGTGTCGACTTTGCTGGTCCATGGGCCACAGATAATTTCTTTCTTTAGGTTTTCAGGTGTCCAGTTTTACTAAACTGCACTATTTTTAGCTGAAATAAATGGTCCACACTATCTATTCCTAGAAGTAAACACTCTGATTTGATTTTGCTTCCTCTATTGTTTACTTCATTTTTTTAATTCAAAGGTAAACTTACGAATGATGACAACTAGCTCACTTAATTCATCCTTCCCCATCCTCTCTATACGTCATTGCTGTTAATCATCACTATTAATTACTCTCCCCGCCACATCTGGAATTTTAAATATTTTAAAATCTGTATTCTTATTTTGTCAACTTTTGACTTGACCTAGCAACTTCCCACTGTGACAGTGTTAAAGATATTAACCCCTTGCCCTTAACTTCACTTTTCCTTCTTCTTTATCTCTTCTAAGTCCTGTTATCTAAACTTTTAATTTTATAATCTATATTCAGTATTATGACCAATAATTGTCTTTAATGGTTTGCATATAGATTCTGAAAATTTTAAACCAGTAAACAGTATCTATGTCATTGGAATTATTTAAATATTATTTACTTTACACATATTTAGAAATATACTTGTTTACCTTTACTTCTCAAGTACCACATCCCTGTGCTGGTTGGCCCCAGGGACAGCACTCCTGCATACCAGTCAAATGGATTATTTTATCGTGTGGCCTCAATTATGCCAAATCCTATTGTTGTAGCCACGCGTTCCGGGAAACAAACTCACTCAGAAGGACAATGCAGATAGTGGAGTGCAGTCTATTACACCCCTGGGCCCAAAGCAGAGTCTCCTCTTAGCCAAGGACCCCGACCAGCATTTGGGAAAATCTTTTACACCCCATGTGTACATGTCTGAACCCACCACTCCAAATTCCTTGAGACTTACATAAACCAAAGAAAATACAATCCCGGTAACCCCGTCATTCACGTGCTATGTGCTCATGTGCTCAAACAATTAGCCAATAATCAATAAACCCGAGGTCACACTCCGATAGATACAGAGGAAGGGGTGATTAGTATATGTTTTCTCTTAGGCGATGAGTAACCTAGATACAATCTTCAAGGTTCCCCTGTCTGGAGGGGGTCTTATCCTTCTGTTGTTGTTTTCATAGGCACTAAGCACAGAGTTCAGAGTCCATTGGAAAGGTGGCCGAGCATGATCAGCATGAACAGGCCTGAGACGGAGTCTAGGCCCTATGAATTCCTTCTTCACTGCCACATTTCTGTTTGCTCCATATTTGGACCATGGCTTTCTTGTACTTTTTGAATTTGATCTGGTTTGGAAGACAGAGAGGTGGAGGGGTTTAATTATCTTGTTTTTTTCTTTTAAAAAGAGGAAATATATGCTTTCACTATATCCTGAAATTTACTCTCAATCATATAATAAAGTATCCTTTTTCCAAGAGACATTTCTTCTGTAGTTCTAGGTCCTCCACCTCCCACACAGCTCTCATCCTGGGCTTTCCCACACTGCATATCTGGCCGAAATACCGTGTCTTCTTCCTCAGTTCCCTTTCTCATTTTGCTATCACTGAGAAATGTCTGCAAAAAGGATCATGGTAGGCAAATTTTCTGAATCCTTGCATACCTGAAAATGCCTTTATTCTACCCTAATTGATTCATTGATTGGTTATGGAAATTTCGTGTCAAAATAACTTTTCCTCAGAGCTTTGAAAGCATAATTCTATTATATTCAAACACCCATGTGACTGACGAGACGTCTGACACCAGCCTGATCCTCCATCCTTTTAAGGAAATTTTTCTTTCTGAAAACGTCTTATCTACATCTGAAATGATCTTAAATTTCATGGGAATGTGTTGGGGGGGTATTTTTAGTCATCTCTTACAGCATATGAAAATATTACATTCAGCTCTGGGAAATTTTCTTTCATTATTTTGTTCATTTCTTCTCTCTTCTCTTTGCTTTTCATTTCTGGGACTCCTGCTAGTCTGATTTCTGAACTTTCAGATTTATCGTATCTTGTTTTTCATATTTTGGTGATTTTGTCTGTCTTTGCTTGATGTTATTGGAGTTTTACTTTTCAGCAATCATTTGTAATTTATAAAAGTCATTTCTCATTTTATTCATTCTTTCTTCATAGCATCCTGCTTCTGCTTTCTGGATATAATATTGTCTCACATCTTAATGCCAATACTAACAGGACAGAATTTTTTTTTTAAAGTTATCTTCTGTTCCCTAGTGTATGTGAATGCTAAGTCATTTCAGTAATGTTTGACTCTTTTTAGCCTCATGAATTATAGCCCACCAGGCTCCTCTGTCCATGGGATTCTCTAGGCAAGAATACTGGAATGGATGACCATGCCCTCTTCCAGGGGATCTTCGAAACCCAGGGATCAAACCCCGTGTCTTATGTCTCCTGCATTTGAAGGTGAGCTCTTTACCACTGAGACACTAGGGAAGCCCTAAATTTACCTCAAGTTCCTCCAGTGTCAATATATATTTTTATATATTTTAATGACATATTTTAGTATATTTTCTTATCTCCATTTTCTTTCAGCACTACTATTTTTTTCAACAGTCTGGTATCTTGGATTCCATTTGTGTTTAAGAATGAAAATCTGGGTTTATCATTATAAATAATTGAGGTTTCCTCTGCACTGTTTTTACATATAACCCTTCCCCTGAGTGGGAAGAATGAATGACTTCATGTGTTCATGGCTGTGAGGTATAAGTGTTCAATGGGCAAGAGGCAAACTGATAATCACAATGAGGAGCATAGTTCTCTAGAAGGTTTCATTTTCTTCGGACAGTTTAATTCAGGAGAACACTATTTGACAAACTCTTTCACACCAACAAATATATCAGGACGGATATTTTGGTCTAGAAAGAGCATTTGGTCTACTTCCAGCCAGAGAAGATCCACCAGGAGTTCTTGCCCCACGCATCTGAGGCTTCCTGGCAGTGCTAGGCATAGAGGTAAGGAAGGACACACCGATCACGTTGCACTGACCAACCTTCAGAGCATCACTTCGGTTTTCTTCATTCTACGTCTGCCAACCTGAGCCTAGTCATCTCCCATTCCATTTCCCATATGCCCACCAGGCAGCTACTTCCTCTGTAATGTGTCCCTCCTCATATTTCTCTGTGATCTATCTTCCAGAAATTAATTTTTCTCTCATTTTCTTATAACTTCTCCCTCCCTTTCTCCTGGATTTTAGGAGTTTCTAGCCTAACTATTTTACTGTGACATCAGTTGGACTAGAGATAGAGGGCAAGTCAATAAATATGCTCGGTCTGCCATCTTGTAATCTTGGACCTGAATGCACTATATTGCAGGCAACCAAAATAACTCTTCTGTCTTTTCCACGCTTTAATTTTAAGACAGATGTTGTCTTTTAGTTAACAAAGACTTAAATCATGAAACTATCCTTAATTCCTCCTTGACTGATTCCCACATCTAGTCAGTCAATGGATACTATCCACTGAACCCTGGCAAAGGTTTAAAAAGCTATTTCCTGTTTAACATTCCCATCTTCCATGCAGAAAGTGTAGACTGGTGAGAGATTCAGAACTTAGTAGTAGTAACTATGTCAGGTGACAGATATGTTAACAAACTTACTGCAGTAATCATTTAGCAACATTTATATATCAAATCATCTTAAACTTACATCATGTTATATGTCAACTATATCTCATTAAGATGGGTATAGTGTGTGCTCAGTCACTCAGTCGTGTCTGACACTTTGCAACTCCATGGACTGTAGGTTGCCAGACTCCTCTGCCCAGGGGATTCTCCAGGCAAAAATCCTGGAGTGGATGGCCATGCCCTCCTTCAAGGGATCTTCCTGACCCAGGGATCGAACTCATGTCTCTTAAATCTCCTGCATTGGCAGGAGTTCTTTACCACTAGTGCCACCTGGGAAGCTCTCATTAAGATAGGGAAGGAAGAAAGAAAAAGAGCGTGGTACTTCTAACCCTCATAGAGCCACCTGTACTATTGTGAGAGCTCCTGAAACTTCTTCCTGCTTATAATTTCCCTTTTTAATTCATCCCACCCACTGTTCTTCTTCCCTAGCAATTTCCCCATAGTACATATTTTACCATTCACCATATGTGTATCCATCTCCAGGACATGAACTCCTGGAGATGCTTATGAGAACTTCAGGGGAGGTATTTTTAAGATTCACTCTCTCCTCAGAAACAAAAGAGGAAAGAATAAAGTGCAAGTGTCTAAGCTTGTCTGTAAAGCCCCTCCACATCCAGGTCCCACTCTGCACTTCTGCCTTTACCTCTCATTCCTCCTCCTCATGCTCTTTGGATTCTAGCCAAGCAAACCATTTTCTAGGCCTTTAATTTGTTCTGCAATTTCCTACTCCTGTGCTCTTGGTTTTCCTATTTAAAATGCATGCTCCCCTCATGGAGAAAAGGTGTTGTCAAAATTTCCTCCATCTTTCAAGGACCAATTGAAATGCCTGCTCTTTTCTCAGGTATTCCTGAATCCTCCCAGCTGGAGTTAATTTCTCTTCCCCTCTTCTATCTTAACACTCGGTTTACTCTTCTCTTCTCTTATAACTCCTGTCATAATCTGACTTATTCAATAGTTGCTTGTTTACATCTATTTTCTCCTATGTAGTAGACAATCAGCTGCTTGAATGCAGAAGTCATATTGCTAATTTTTTAACTTCCTATAATACTTAACACAGTGACTCTTAAAAATGGCTGATGCTCAATAAATAAGGTAGATAAACCTTCTGGTGAAAAATGACTATCAGATCAGATAAGATCAGTTGCTCAGTCGTGTCCGACTCTTTGCAACCCCATGAATCACAGCATGCCAGGCCTCCCTGTCCATCAACTCCCGGAGTTCACCCAGACTCACGTCCATTGAGTCAGTGATGCCATCCAGCCATCTCATCCTCTGTCGTCCCCTTCTCCTCCTGCCCCCAATCCCTCCCAGCATCAGACTCTTTTCCAATGAGTCAACTCTTCGCATGAGGTGGCCAAAGTACTGGAGTTTCAGCTTTAGCATCATTCCTTCCAAAGAAATCCCAGGGCTGATCTCCTTCAGAATGGACTGCTTGGATCTCCTTGCAGTCTAAGGGACTCTCAAGAGTCTTCTCCAAAACCACAGTTCAAAAGCATCAATTCTTCGGTGCTCAGCCTTCTTCACAGTCCAACTCTCACATCCATACATGACTACTGGAAAAACCATAGCCTTGACTAGACAAACCTTTGTTGGCAAAGTAATGTCTCTGCTTTTGAATATGCTGTCTGGGTTGGTCATAACTTTCCTTCCAAGGAGTAAGCGTCTTTTAATTTCATGGCTGCAGTCACCATCTGCAGTGATTTTGGAGCCCAGAAAAATAAAGTCTGACACTGTTTCCACTGTTTCCCCATCTATTTCCCATGAAGTGGTGGGACTGGATGCCATGATCTTCGTTTTCTGAATGTTGAGCTTTAAGCCAACTTTTTCACCCTCTTTCACTTTCATCAAGAGGCTTTTGAGTTCCTCTTCACTTTCTGCCATGAGGGTGGTGTCATCTGCATATCTGAGGTTATTGAGATTTCTCCTGGCAATCTTGATTCCAGCTTGTGTTTCTTCCAGTCCAGCGTTTCTCATGATGTACTCTGCATATAAGTTAAATAAACAGGATGACAATATACAGCCTTGATGAACTCCTTTTCCTATTTGGAACCAGTCTGTTGTTCCATGTCCAGTTCTAACTGTTGCTTCCTGACCTGCATACAGATTTCTCAAGAGGCAGATCAGGTGGTCTGGTATTCCCATCTCTTTCAGAATTTTCCACAGTTGATTGTGATCTACACAGTCAAAGGCTTTGGCATAGTCAATAAAGCAGAAATAGATGCTTTTCTGGAACTCTCTTGCTTTTTCCATGATCCAGCGGATGTTGGCAATTTGATCTCTGGTTCCTCTGCCTTTTCTAAAACCAGCTTGAACATCAGGAAGTTCACGGTTCACATATTGCTGAAGCCTGGCTTGGAGAATTTTGAGCATTACTTTACTAGCGTGTGAGATGAGTGCAATTGTGCGCTAGTTGGAGCATTCCTTGGCATTGCCTTTCTTTCGGATTGGAATGAAAACTGACCTTTTCCAGTCTTGTGGCCACTGCTGAGTTTTCCAAATTTGCTGGCATACTGAGTGCAGCACTTTCACAGCATCATCTTTCAGGATTTGGAATAGCTCAACTGGAATTCCATCACCTCCACTAGCTTTGTTCGTAGTGATGCTTTCTAAGGCCCACTTGATTTCACATTCCAGGATGTCTGGCTCTAGGTCAGTGATCACACCGTCATGATTATCTGGGTCATGAAGATCTTTTTTGTACAGTTCTTCTGTGTATTCTTGCCATCTCTTCTTAATATCTTCTGCTTCTGTTAGGTCCATGCCATTTCTGTCCTTTATCGAGCTCATCTTTGCATGAAATGTTCCTTTGGTATCTCTGATTTTCTTGAAGAGATCCCTAGTCTTTCCCATTCTGTTGTTTTCCTCTATTTCTTTGCATTGATCGCTGAAGAAGGCTTTCTTATCTCTTCTTGCTATTCTTTGGAACTCTGAATTCAGATGTTTATATCTTTCCTTTTCTCCTTTGCTTTTCACTTCTCTTCTTTTCACAGCTATTTGGAAGGCCTCCCCAGACAGCCATTTTGCTTTTTTGCATTTCTTTTCTCTGGGAATGGTCTTGATCCCTGTCTCTTGTACAATGTCACAAACCTCATTCCATAGTTCATCAGGCACTCTATCTATCAGATCTAGGCCCTTAAATCTATTTCTCACTTCCACTGTATAATCATAAGGGATTAGATAAACCTTCTGGTGAAAAATGACTATAGTAACACTCAATAAGTTACCACTGTTCAAAAATATTACCCTGGCATTCAAAGTTCTTCATACTATAGCTCCAATTTACTTTCCTACTGCAGGAATCTTAGTTCATGCTAAAAGATTCTATTTACAGACCACCAGACTGGTCAGTATGCCGTGTCTATCCCCTCTAACTGACCACGTTTATGTTCATTATGTATCACTTCAAAGTGTTTCCTTATAACATTTTGACACCATTCAACTTACAATGCTCTTTCTGTCTGCTGATTTCAATTAGCAATGTTTGCATCGACTGTAATTTTTTTCTTGTTATGCAAATTTAATTATTATTAAATTCCTTCCCTAGCTAAATTATATTTCTTTTTATTTGCCACAGTACTTTACATATGATAAGACTCTGGACTTATTTGATTAATTGAAGATTTTATCATTCATTCAAATTAATCATCAGTAATGTTACTTTAGAAGGCCAACAATATTAATTACATAATTTTAAAATATGATTTGGCATTTTTAACAATTAACATGAATATATTAATGAAAAACAATAAATGTATATGCTAATTGATTATCTTAGTGTATTTTAAATCTCTTTAAAATAGATGAAATTGTACATCATCATGTTTATGTTGGAGTCTGGCGGACTGTAGTCCTTGGGGTTTCAAAGAGTCAGACACAACTGAGTAACTATGCATGCACTCACGTTTATGTTATACATGTGCTTTGTATATGTGCATAATTTATTCAAGGTATGTCTAAATTATCATCAACTTGAAGTTACTAGGCTCTGATATAATCAAAGCTTGTTTGTAAAATAAGTAATAGAAAACAATCTTTCTGTTTTCAGTGTGACTTCCCTGGTGGCTCAGTCAGTAAAGAATCTGCCTGTAATGCAGGAGACCTAGGTTCGCTCTCTGGGTTGGGAAGATCCTCTGGAGAAAAGAATGGCTACCCACTCTAGTATTCTTGCCTGGAGAATTCCATGGACAGAGAAGCCTGGCAAGCTACACTCCATGGGGTCACAAAGAGCTGGACACAACTGAGGGACTAACACTTTTTCTCTTTTCCATACATTCTGTAGATTTTTCTGGAGATAATTTTAAAGCTAACCTGAACTTATTCTAACAAAGATTTCATACAGCAAACAGAACTTCACTACAAAACAAGGTACATTGTTGCATATGTTTACTGTGTTCAGGAGTCTTGTCAGCACATCAAAAATATGCTTATTATTTCCAGAATTTTCTTCCATCTTAAAAATATATTTCTATCTTGTCTTAATTATCTGTTTCATAAGTTCATATCATATTTCATTTTCTGTTTATTTGTAATTTGACAGCTTGCTTGGGGCTTATTTAGTATTTTAGTGAACTTTATTTCTGCTTCATCTGAATCTTAAACCTATTGAGTGGTCTCTCATCCACGTTTTGAATGGGACACTGAATCCATGGTCTTTAAGTGGCTTAGGTCTAATGTGAAGATATATTCATACAATCACTTAAGTTACAATATTATAAACCACAATACCATTCAATACTATTTGAGTATTATGATTAAAGAGAGAACGTAATTAAGATCTCTGCTTTGGAATTATCAGAAAGAGATAGGTAGAAATAACAGAACTTGACCTTTAGTCATGTAGTACTTAACAAGGTAAAGAGGAAGCATGAAAAGTAGAAATACTCTGAATTTGATGTTGGACAAAACTAGGTTTCATCACATAGCTCTTCAGTCACTTTACTTTTCTAAACCGTGAAGCTAAGTCACTTCAGTAGGCCATGCCCTCCTCCGGGGGATCTTCCTGACCCAAGGATAGAACCTGCATCTCTTACGTCTCCTGCATTGGCAGGTGGTTTCTTTACCACTGATGCCACCTTGGAAGCCCAGATGATAATAAAATAAAAGTACCAGTAGGAGTACTGATTCTTACCTCACAGAGTTGTTGGGAGGACAGAGAGAATGCAAAAAGAACTGAACACTGTACTTGGCAGAGTAAACATTCAATAAATTAGTTTAAAGGCTAGGGCAATACAGGTGGAGGCAAAGAGGCAGGGGGAAGGAATGCATTGCCATGATCAAGGAATGTTATAGTCTATACTTTAGCAGAGTAGCTGATTAGTGTTAAGTCTATGATGCTCAATGGAGCAAGTCTTAAAGGGTTTTTAATTATTTTAGAATTAACTGTGTTGACTATGGTGAGCCATGGTCTGGCTGGTTCTGCAAAATAGAGCTAAGTTTGAATGAAGATTCCTTTGGGCAGCAATGTTCAAGATGGGTTAAAATCAAGGAAACAATGGACAGAGAGAAAGGCACCATGTTTTTAGGAAGAATACTATACTTAAAGGGGCTTTCCTGGTAGTTCAGCTGATAAAGAATCCACATGCAATGCAGGAGACTGCTGTTCAATTCCTGGGTTCGAACAATCCCCTGGAGAAAGGAACGGCTACCTCCAGTATTCTGGCCTGGAAATTCCATGGACAGAGGAGCCTGGCAGGCTGCAGTCCATGGGGTCACAAAGAGTTGGACCCAACTGAGTGACTTTCACTTTTCGCTGCATTTAAAAGCACAGGGCCTGGCTTTAGGTTCCAACTCTGCACATAATCACACTTTAAAGAAGCGACTTTTGGATGTATAATCCAGATTACGGCTTTCCTTCCCAGAGAACTCCTACCTACAAAAGTGGTACCCTGCAGTCATGCTTCTTCTATGTGACACTGTAGTCAATTGGACAAGTGGACACTCAACCCCAATTAGCCCAAGAAGTCTATAAGAATTTTGAGTTTGTATCCAATAAGTCTGTTCAAACTCTATTAATATTTCAACTGACAAAATAGGGCCCCTTAAAGCAGTCCTGTTATGCTCAATGGCATCAGAAAGCAGGGAGAAAAGGGTCCATGGACAGAGAAGTATAAAGCAGTTAGGAAAGACAATGGGCAGAGCAACCTGGGCAGATCCCCTGCCCAGAAGAACTTGCTTCCCAGCTTCAAAGAATGTGAGTAGCTGATAGTCTCCAGCTGTCAGCAACCTCAGTGAGCCCTCAGTGTACCCCCTGATCCCACATACCTCCTAGGGTTTGGCCAGTGATTAGTGGTGGTAAACAAGATCACATTTCTTTTGAGATACCAACAAATGACCAAGCAAAGGGATGGAATAAGGGCCTAGCCAGTCTTGCCCAGTGCAGGACTCTTCGAGCAGGCACACTTCAGTCCACAATTCCCCCAATGCATTGGCAGAGACATCATCCATGTCCGCGTTGTGACCTGAGTGGTTCCTCCTGCCCAAACCCTCTGCCCAAGTGTCAGTGGTTCTGAGGTTGAGAAACACTGCTCTTTGTGACTCTTTGTTGCCATTAAGTGATCTCTAAGTCAGAAATCCTTTCAAAATTATTTGAGACGTTCATCTCACACGCTAGTAAAGTAATGCTCAAAATTCTCCAAGCCAGGCTTCAGCAATATGTGAACCGTGAACTTCCTGATGTTCAAGCTGGTTTTAGAAAAGGCAGAGGAACCAGAGATCAAATTGCCAACATCTGCTGGATCATGGAAAAAGCAAGAGAGTTCCAGAAAAAACATCTATTTCTGCTTTATTGACTATGCCAAAGCCTTTGACTGTGTGGATCACAATCAACTGTGGAAAATTCTGAAAGAGATGGGAATACCAGACCACCTGACCTGCCTCTTGAGAAATCTGTATGCAGGTCAGGAAGCAATAGTTAGAACTGGACATGGAACAACAGACTGGTTCCAAATAGGAAAAGGAGTTCGTCAAGGCTGTATATTGTCACCCTGTTTATTTAACTTCTATGCAGAGTACATCATGAGAAACGCTGGACTGGAAGAAACACAAGCTGGAATCAAGATTGCCAGGAGAAATATCAATAACCTCAGATATGCAGATGACACCACCCTTATGGCAGAAAGTGAAGAGGAACTCAAAAGCCTCTTGATGAAAGTGAAAGTGGAGAGTGAAAAAGTTGGCTTAAAGCTCAACATTCAGAAAACGAAGATCATGGCATCCAGTCCCACCACTTCATGGGAAATAGATGGGGAAACAGTGGAAACAGTGTCAGACTTTATTTTTCTGGGCTCCAAAATCACTACAGATGGTGACTGCAACCATGAAATTAAAAGACGCTTACTCCTTGGAAGGAAAGTTATGACCAACCTAGATAGCATATTCAAAAGCAGAGACATTACTTTGCCAACAAAGGTTTGTCTAGTCAAGGCTATGGTTTTTCCTGTGGTCATGTATGGATGTGAGAGTTGGACTGTGAAGAAGGCTGAGCGCCAAAGAATTGATGCTTTTGAACTGTGGTGTTGGAGAAGACTCTTGAGAGTCCCTTGGACTGCAAGGAGGTCCAACCAGTCCATTCTGAAGGAGATCAGCCCTGGGATTTCTTTGGAAGGAATGATGCTAAAGCTGAAACTCCAGTACTTTGGCCACCTCATGCCAAGAGTTGACTCATTGGAAAAGAGTCTGATGCTGGGAGGGATTGGGGGCAGGAGGAGAAGGGGACGACAGAGGATGAGATGGCTGGATGGCATCACTGACTCGATGGACATGAGTCTCAGTGAACTCTGGGAGTTGGTGATGGACAGGGAGGCCTGGCGTGCTGTGATTCATGGGGTTGCAAAGAGTTGGACACGACTGAGCGACTGATCTGATCTGATGATAAAAGAGAAATATGCAAATGGATTATTAATACAAAGACAAAAAAGGTCCCATAGTAAAGAGGCAGCTTTGTAGAGAACAAATGTACTAGAAAACCTATGCTAAGAATATGTCATCACTAAACCCCAAAGATAGCTCTCAATGGCCAGGTCAGAAAGGAAAACATTGTGTTGCATAGTTCTCATCATGTGATAGAAGTTTTCCATAAAAGTATTAGGCTCTTCAGTGAGGCCTAGAAGAATGATGACATCATGCAAGAAAAACTCTGAAATAGAATTTTATTTTGAAGGTCAGTGGCAGGGTCATTTCAGATAAGTCGAGTGTGAATGAATGCCAAGCAGAAGCATATAGTATGCGAAACCTTTGGACATTATGAGATTTACAGTATTTTAATTTTACTGCATTTTTTTTGGGGGGGGGGGTTGGTGTATATATGACTCTCAGACTTGCCTTCTTCTCAGGGAGAATATAAGATACCAAATCTGGAAGACAGGGTCCCTGATATTTCTGAGGTTGGAATTTCTAATTTTTGCTTGTTTGCTTTTAATGAACACATGTAGCCCAATTCAGCTACAGAAATAGAGACTTGCCTGTTTTTTCTGAATGGGGTAAAAACCCACATTATCATCAAGTGGCACAGAAAGAACAGCAAGAATAGTCAGGGCCCATACATACCAAGCCAGACATTGTCCCAGCAATACTGAAAGAGGAACAACTATGTATGGTCCCTCTGGACAGTCGAGGACACTGCCTTTCCACCAGAATTCTATCCATTGTCTCCCATTCTCCTTTCCACTCCCAAACAGAGCTTCCTTAGCCAATTATAAGCCCAGAATCTAATCCACAGATAATTTAGATAATTTGGCCAAATTTTTCCTTTGGACAAAAAAAAAAAAAAAAAAAGAGGTCTGTAGAAGGAAAAATACAGCTCTCTTACTGCCTCAGACAACACTCTTAGGGAAAGAAACTGACTCACAGCCAGACATCTTCCTAAAAGAAAAATTTCCACAAGAAAGCAGTGATACCACAGAATAATACTGAAAAAATAAAAAAAATGAAAAATGATACAAAGTTATGACCTGGGGTTCCGTAACTACATCTCCACTGCCTAAGGTCTCTGTGAACCTAACGACTCATCATTTTACTGTCAGATCGTGTTTTAATCACTTCACGAAGGAGAACATGGAGGGCCGAAACGTGCCTGAAATGATGACTTTCCAAAAAGCTTCATCCAAACACAGCCAGCATTCTCAAGGCCTTGTCTGCCTCAGCCTGACCAATGTGAACTTGTCCACCCCCCCTTGGGAAGAGGCGGACAACCCACAGGGAACGCTACTGTGTTGGGTCCTCACGTCCAGCGCAGACAGCATCTCATAAATGTAACGCTGAGTCACATTAACGTAGGCTGAGACAAATAGCCAAAGATGACCCCCAAACAGAATACCTGATGAAAAGGCGCGATAATAAGAAAACACCCAAACAGGCACAGGAGTGTGATTGGATAGCATCAATTAGGTTGAAAGTCTCCAGCTGGAAAAAGCCGGAGGTTAAGAGCCCTCAATTCAGAGAACACTGGATGTGTGGGAGCAAAGGAATCTTCCAAGAGAAAGGGGTCAGCACTCAGCTTGGCAGACCACAGGAACTTGGAGGAAACCATCAGGGAGAGCAAGGAGGAGGAGTTCAGGGAGAGGAGGCCAGCCTGAGGGTGACCACACACTCAGAGTCAGGAGGGCAGAACAAGGTCTGGCCCAGAAACCCTGGGTGCAGCCAAAGTGAGGCAAAGTCTAGAGGATAACATGGATGAGGTGATGAGAGGGGCTGCCATTGAATGAAAAAGAATTGGAAAGATAAATGTGGTCAGAGAGGCTGATAACTTTCATAAGAGCATTCCAGAATGAGCAGATGAGAAAGGCAGTTCGGGCAAGGAGGGAAATATCTGTTTATTTTCATGGGCAATTGTAGGCTTAAAAGGCAATGTTGGAGAGATCTTTAGCCTTAAATAGACAAACAGTACATTATTTTCTAGTCAACCACCAAATATAACCTGGTATCTGGAATACAATTTAACATGTAATTCCCAGAATAACTTATGTCAACCTTGCTATATATTTCCAGGCTCATGAAAGGCTGTTGTATATTTTCCTCTCCCAGAAATGCACCAAAAGTTTTACTAACTCACAGCCTCCTGCTCTCCCTTGCTGCCCAGGGTCAGGTGACGACTCTGGCGGCCCCCAGCATGGATCCCAAAGCCCCAGCATTGGGCCTCATCGAACTCTGCTCGCTCCACAAGTCTGCCTTCCCACAGACAGGATTCTTTCAAGTCTGGCTCTCATCCTGCAGGGACTATGGTGCATGGCTAGTTTTCCTAGCACCTAATGGAAACTAAACCATCCCAAAAGACAAACACAAGTGAGTGGGACTCACATGTGCAGGCTTTACATACTTGACACATAGCAAACATAGAAAACATCTCCCAATTTCACAGTCTTCATTGAGTTTCATGCTATTATACACCTCAATTCTATTAGAAGAAAGCATTTAATAAAAAAGTTCCTACTTCAAAAACTAACAAATTACTTTGATGCTACTTCAAACTTTGTGTTTTCAGTTCTCCCACATTTTTGCCTTGATCCCCTGGATAAGAAACCAATATATCAAAGTGAATACCTTGTTTGTGTTTATCATTATCTTTATGAGACGGCATTAACCTTTGGCCTTTGAGATAGAGAATCAGTCGTCCTCAGATCAAACTGAACTAAGAAATGTCAGACACAAGAAGTTCACTGCTGTGATGTTGGTTTTCAGTGCCCCGATCCAGCTTTGCAAAACGAACCCACCTCACGCCCCCAAGGCATTCAGAAATAATTTTATTTGCTCTTATTCATCAGCCAAGGAAAAGCAGCAAACTCCAGAGCCAATGACTATTCATCCCACCCTGTGATAACCCTGACCCTACTAAAGCCAACATCTGTCTTGTGTTTGGACTGGCTGACAGCCAACTGGGGATCAGAAAACAACAATTTCCCTGGTCAGATGTAAACCTTGCCCAGCATGTTGACTTTATAAACCACCCCGTAAGCTCAGTAAATTTAATTGGTAGATAGGTTGTCTTTCCTTGGCTCATTTCCCGCCGATTAATATCACCACCATGAGCCCCCGCATGGTCAGACATAGACTAACAGGGCTCTGTCTAGACAGCAGAGGTTTTTACCCGCCTCCTTTTTTTTTTTCCCTAGAATTAGGCATTAATATGCTACTTTCCAGTGGGACAAATTTTTACATAAATCATACTGGGAAAATAAATACTTCTCTCAAATACTTCCAGTGGAGACACTTTAGACAGGATTAGTTAGGTAGAGGCGCTACCATATTCGTTCATTCCCTGTGTGCTTCAAAGCGATGTGAGCCCACAAGAGGAGGGCAGTCGTCCCAAGAAATGTGAGGAGCAGAACTGTCTATAAATCAGTGCTTTTGACAGGTTGATAGATCTAGCTTCACTTCAACCAACATTCGACCTTAATTTATGGTGGTGAGGAGGTATCAGGCATGGTTAATAGTGTTCAAAATGACACTGGCCGTTCCTACAATGCGATATGAAAAATTATGAAAGGCACTCTCAATAATGACTTTGAAAATCTCAAGTGAGGAATATCCTGAAGGGAAATCTCTGGTCCAAAATCTAAGATTCTTATTATTTTCCAAAAAGATTTTTTCAAAAGCACCACCTCAAAAAATAATTTTAAAATAAACATAAACAACTTTAAATAAGGCCTCCCATATAAATGGGCTTCCCTTGTAGCTCAGTCGGTAAAGAATCTGCCTGCAGTGTAGGACACCCGGGTTCGACCCCTGAGTTGGGAAGATCCCCTGGAGAAGGAAATGGCAACCCACGCCAGTATCCTTGCCTGGGAAATCTCACGGACAGAGGAGCCTGGTGGGCTACAGTCCATGGGGTCGCAAAGAGTCGGGCATGACTGAGCGACTAACACTAACTAACTAACTAACCATATAAATGAGACTGCTAATTTTCTCTAACTACCCAGCCGACTCACACCCTCATCCAGTCCCTTTTTTAATATTTTCTTATACTGGGAAAATTATGAAACTAAATCTGCTAAAGAACAAATTCTAAGTTTTCCCATAAGTAACCCCAACATCATCATTGTGATTAATTTTATGAATCCATTTATTACCACAAGTGATCCAAATCGATGTTTTAGCATATTTTCAAAATTCTCTTGAACAAGAGCAGAGAATACTGAAGTATAATAAAATATAATCCCTGTCTTCAAGGAGTTTCTAATTGATTATCCATTCTAGTTTAATTCTTAAGCTTTTACTATTCTAGAAACTAAAGTCCTACAGATAACTCTGAGAGTTTTCAGGTTGAAAAGACAGATTTAGATTTTCATTAGCTGAATGGTCATTGGCAATATTCCCCTTTGAAGACAGAACTTCTGCCTGACTCTAACATAATGCTGTAGTTGAAGCTGGGGCTGCCAAATCGCAGCATTCATTCCCTCCAGACCATAAATGGATGGGGGTGGGGGTCAATCACAGTCCTGCCCTTGGGTGGTTTTTATATGGAAATTAAAGGGAGTTTCTTCTTCTCCATGGGAAGCACAGGAGCTTTGGGGAATTGTTGCTGCTCACAGAGAAAGCCAGTCTGAGAGGATAGAGTCAACATGCTGAGAGGAGCTTAGAGAAGACAGAGACCTAATAGCACTGCAGGTTCTGCTTCCAGAGGCCCGAAGTCAGCCACGCCCCTGCTTTTCCCAGAGTTGGGTTATACTTGCCAAGAAAGTCCCTTCTTGGTAAGTTAGGCAGAGTTGGGTTTCTGTCGCTTGCAATCAGTCAAAACATGTCTTAATTACTCCATGTGTTGCTCTCCATCTCCAGAACACCTGACAAGAGAAATGGTCTTAGATTTCATCAAGAAGTATGCGATGAATGTAACTATTATTTTATAGATAAATTTGACTCCAAAGGAGCTTGAACACTAAACTCTCTATAAAGCGTATACATACATCTTCAAATTATCTTGGATAACTGCCTTGAGTAACTTAACACACAGAAACAGGGCCTCGGCTGGAAGATGATTTCTCAAACTATTTCTACAAATTCGGAGCCTGTTGTAATGATCAAAACACCACCTACCCCTTTCAGCAGTGTGACTTCCTGTTCCTGCCTCTCATTTCAATGCCCTCCTGCTACTTCCATACCTCCACACATACAAACACACTTCAGCGTCAGCCGCACATTCTCTGCCTTTCACAGCAGCCTAAGCGAACCCCCTCTTTACTCCTGGCCCTCTGGGCAGCCACATGAGCCGGACCGCACCTCCAGCTCTTCCTTCCTAGGTTCCTCCCCACTGAGAGAATAGCTGGTGCTGCAACGAAAAGCGTGTTTGAGAGTCACTAGACAAGAGGACTTCCAACACTTCCTATCAGCACTGTTATCTCTGCCTTATAGCACAGATATTCTCTTTTTCTGCATATTGTGTGTCTTTTTTGGCAATTAAAGGGGCATATTTTGGAAGTTGTGTCCCCATCCTATCCTTTACTTACATAAAAAGTGAGCAGTAATGAACATCAACCAAGAAAACTGTTTTCTCAGCTGCTTTTCCTTAACCTTGGGATGCCTGAATTGAAATGGGGAAGGGAGAATAATTAGATCTGATGCTTGAGAAATTGATTTCTAATAGTTTTGAGGTTGAGAGTATTCGTCATTTCACCCGCTAGTCAAGTATTTCTTCATGGTTTGCTCCACAAAGAAAAAGAGTTCTTGGGAGGCAAAGCTGTTTGAAATTATTCAGCTCAAAGACTGACACTGTAAAATGAGAAAAAAACAGGTCAAATAACCTTATGGCAAAAGTGTCGGTGGATTTCCAGGGTAAAATGTGCTGCTAGCATCATGCAGAGGTTTTAAGATGGCCACAGACACTGAAGAGACAAAAAAAGAACTTTAAAAAATAAACAGAAGGATTTTCCTTACAGTAGAAAAGATCCAAGTCACACCAATACCATTTTTTCTCCTTTTTTTTTTTTTTTTTTTTGCCTTGACCCTCAGCTGCTAAAACAGCATCAAAATTACCTCAGACACAGTGGAGTTGGAATCTCCATTAATATTTACATAGCTTGCCACCCAAGCTAGGGCCCACCCTGCTGCTAGAGAATGATAAATTCCTTTGTCTTCACTGAGGCCTGAGAAGTCTTATTTCACTGGGGAGTAAGCATCATTTCTGCAGTACACGTGAAATGATTATCATGTCTGGTTTATTAAGTCTGCTATCTCTTGAGGTTATTTCATGGTAAAAATGTACTCATTAAAACTTTGGAACAACCAGGATTATATAGCTTTCTCCAAAAGTTTCCTTAGTAACTGTTAATATCACTAAAGTGCAAGTAGGCACAAGGCCAACAAGGAACAAGAGGTAACCACTCTGCAAATATGCCATGAACATAGGGCCCCCTTTAAAAAAAGAATGCAGCAGCTGCTAGATGCAGAAATGCTTTCCCTCCCTGCAGCTCTCCATGCCAGTAAGTGTTTTGTCCTTTGTCGGGAAAAAATGAGTGGACAACATTGGTTGGTCTGATCATTTGGTTTAAAAATAAACAAGTTGGAATCCACCTGAGTTTTAAAAAACCAAAGTCTACAAGGAAGTTAAACTACATGATTTCTAAGGACTCTTCCAGATCTAAAATTCAAAGTAACATGCAATTAACATGCAAATCTTTATGTGCTATGTATGTCTGACTCTTGTGACCCCGTGGACCGTAGTCCGCCAGGCTCCTCTGTCCATGGGATTCTCCAGGAAAGAATACTGGAGTGGGTTGTCATCCCTCCTCCAGGGGATCTTCCTGACCCAGGGATCGAACACAGGCCTCCTGCACTGCAGGCAGCCTCCTTACCAACTGAACCACCAGGGAAGCTGCATCTATGTGCTATGCTGCTGCTGCTGCTGCTGCTGCTGCTGCTGCTGCTAAGTCACTTCAGTCATGTCCAACTCTGTGAGACCCCATAGACGGCAGCCCACCAGGCTCCCGTCCCTGGGATTCTCCAGGCAAGAACACTGGAGTGGGTTGCCATTTCCTTCTCCAATGCGTGCAAGTGAAAAGTGAAAGTGAAGTCGCTCAGTTGTGTCCAACTCTAGCGACCCCATGGACCGCAGCCTACCAGGCTCCTCCATCCATGGGATTTTCCAGGCAAGAGTACTGGAGTGGGTTGCCATTGCCTTCTCTGGCTATGTGCTATAGATGAGTGCAATTTGACAACAACTGGTCATACTTTTCCTGCCATTTCTGTTGTTCTTATTGTTGTTTTTTCCCTTGTAATGAGAACTTTAAAATTTACTTTCAGCAGTTTCAAATGTATACCATACAATATCGTTAACTGTAGTTGCCATGCTCTACATTACATTCCCCTGATTTATTTATTTATTTTTTAACTGGACTCCTGTCACTCATTTCACACCTCTCTCCTCTAGCAACCACCAATATATTCTCTGTAACTATATACTTGGTCTTTTTGTTAATATTCTATGTATAACTGAAATCATACAGCATCTTTCTTTCTGTCTGACTTATTTATCTTAGAACAAGGCCCTCAAGCTTCATCCACATTGTTACAAATGGCAGGATTTCATTCTTTCTTATGGCTCAGTTCAGTCTCTCAGTTGTGTCCGACTCTTTGCGATCCCATGGACTGCAGCACACCAGGCTTCCCTATCCATCACCAACTCTCGGGCTTACTCAAACTCATGTCCAACAAGTCAGTGATGCCATCCAACCATCTTATCCTCTGTCGTCCCCTCCTCCTACTGCCTTCAATCTTTCCCAGCATCAGGGTCTTTTCAAATGAGTCAGTTCTTTGCATTAAGTGGCCAAAGTATTGGAGTTTCAACTTCAGCATCAGTCTTTCCAGTGACTATTCCAGACTGATTTCCTTCAGGATTGATTGGTTGGATCTCCTTGCAGTCCAAGGGACTCTCAAGAGTCTTCTCCAACACCACAGTTCAAAAGCATCAATTCTTTGGTGCTCAGCTTTCTTTATAGTCCAACTCTCACATCCATACAGGACTACTGGAAAAACTATAGCTTTGATTAGATGGACCTTTGCTGGCAAAGTACTGTCTCTGCTTTTTAGCATGCTGTCTAGGTTTGTCATAGCTTTCCTTCCAAGGAGCAAGTGTCTTTTAATTTCATGGCTGCAGTCACCATCTGCAGTGATTTTGGAGCCCAGAAAAATAAAGTCTGCCAGTGTTCCATTGTTCTCAATCTATTTCCCATGAAGTGATGGGACTGGATGCCATGATCTTAAGTTTTCTGAATGCTGAGCTTTAAGCCAACTTTTTCACTCTCCTCTTTCACTTTCATCAAGAGGCTTTTGAGTTCCTCTTCATTTTCTGCCATAAGGGTGGTGTCATCTACATATCTGAGGTTATTGATATTTCTCCTGGCAAACTTGATTCCAGTTTGTGATTCATCCAGCCTGACATTTCGCATGGTATACTCTGCATATAAGTTAAATAAGCAGGGCAACAATATACAGCCTTGACATACTCCTTTCCCAATCTGGAACCAGTCTGTTGTTCCATGTCCAGTTCTAACTGTTGCTTCCTGACCTGCATACAGGTTTCTCAGGAGGCAGGTCAGGTGGTCTGGTATTCCCATCTCTTTCAGAATTTTCCACAGTTTGTGGTGATCCACACAGTAAAAGGCTTTGGCATAGTCAATAAAGCAGAAGTAGATAGTTTTCTGGAATTCTCTTGCTTTTTCGATGATCCAGCAGATGTTGGCAATTTGATCTCTTGTTCCTCTGCCTTTTCTAAAACCAGCTTGAACATCTGGAACTTCACGGTTCACATATTGTTTGAAGCCTGGCTTGGAGAATTTTGAGCATTACTTTACTAGCTTGTGAGATGAGTGCAAATGTGTGGTGGTCTGAGCATTCTTTGGGATTGGAATGAAAACTGAACTTTTCCAGTCCTGTGGTCTTTTCCTTCTTAAGACTGAATAATATTAATATCCCATAATACATATACCCAACACCTTCTTTACCCCGTCATTCATCAGTGGGCATTGACACTGTTTCCATGTCTTGGCTACTGTAAATAGTGATGTAATGAACATAGCGGTGCATGTATTTTTTTCAAGTTAGTGTCTTCATTTTCTTCAGGTAAATACCCAGGAGAGGAATTGCTGGATCATACAGTAGTTCCATGTTTAGTTTTTGGAGGAATCTACACACCATTTTCCATAGTGACTGCCCCAATTTGCATTCCCAACAGTGAATGGGGGTTCCCCTGTCTTTACATCCTCTCCAATGCTTGGTATTTGTTGTCTTTTTTGATAATAGTCATTCTGATGGCTCTGAGGTGATATCTCATTGTGGTTTTTAATTTGCATTTCCCTGATGATTAGAGATGTGGAGCATGAGTTTATGTATCTGTTGGCCTTCTTTGGGAAAATGTCTAATCAGATCTCCTGCCCATTTGCTAATTGAACTGCTTGTTTTTTTACTCTTGAGTTATATGAGTTCTTTATATATTTTAATTTTATATTTTATATGAGTTCTTTTATATTTTTTAATCTAAGTATAGTTGATCTACAATATTATGTAAGTTTCGGGTGTACAACATAGTAATTCACAACTTTTTAAAGTTATATTCCTTTGTGGCTAGAATCAAATATTGGCTACATTCCCTGTACTGTACAAATATCCTTGTGGCTTATTTATTTTATATATAGTAGTTTATACCTACTAAGCCCCTATCCCTATTGTGCCCTTCCCCTTCCCCCTTCTCTCTCCCCACTGGTAACCACCAGTTTGTTCTCTGTGTCTGTAAGTCTGTTTCTTTTTTTTGTTATATTCATTTGTTTGTTGCGTTTTTTAGAATTCATATATAAGTGATATCACACAGCACCTATCTTTCTATCTGACTTGTTTCGCTTACCATCAGTTTGGTTCAGTCACTCAGTCGTGTCCGACTCTTTGTGACCCCATGAATCTCAGCACTCCAGGCCTCCCTGTCCATCACCAACTCCCAGAGTTCACTTAGACTCACGTCCACTGAGTCAGTGATGCCATCCAGCCATCTCATCCTCTGTCGTCCCCTTCTCCTCCTGACCCCAATCCCTCCCAGCATCAGACTCTTTTCCAATGAGTCAACTCTTTGCATGAGGTGGCCAATGTATTGGAGTTTCAGCTTTAGCATCATTCCTTCCAAAGAAATCCCAGGGCTGATCTCCTTCAGAATAGACTGCTTGGATCTCCTTGCAGTCCAAGGGACTCTCAAGAGTCTTCTCCAACACTACAGTTCAAAAGCATCAATTCTTCAGCACTCAGCTTTCTTCACAGTCCAACTCTCACACCTATACATGACCACTGGGAAAACCATAGCCTTGACTAGACAGACCTTTGTTGACAAAGTAATGTCTCTGCTTTTGAATATATTATCTAGGTTGGTCCTAACTTTACCCTCCAAATCCATTCATGTAGTTGCAAACGGCAAAAATTCCATTTTATTTTAAGGGCTGAGTAGTATTCCATCATATACATATATCACATCTTCTTTATCCATTCATCTGTTGATGGATACTTACATTGCTTCTATATCTTGACAGTTGCAAATAATGCTGCTATGAACACCAGGATCCATGTATCTTTTGAATTAGTTTTATTGTTTTTCTCAGATATATATCCAAAAGTGTAATTGCTGGGTCATATGGAAATAGATGGGGAAACAGTAGAAACAGTATCAGACTTTATTTTTGGGGGCTCCAAAATCACTGCAGATGGTGACTGCAGCCATGAAATTAAAAGACGCTTACTCCTTGGAAGGAAAGTTATGACCAACCTAGTTAGCATATTCAAAAGCAGAGACATTACTTTGCCAACAAAGGTCCGTCTAGTCAAGGCTATGGCTTTTCCTGTGGTCATGTATGGATGTGAGAGTTGGACTGTGAAGAAGGCTGAGTGCCGAAGAATTGATGCTTTTGAACTGTGGTGTTGGAGAAGACTCTTGAGAGTCCCTTGGACTGCAAGGAGATCCAAGCAGTCTATTCTGAAGGAGATCAGCCCTGGGATTTCTTTGGAGGGAATGATGCTAAAGCTGAAACTCCAGTACTTTGGCCACCTCATGCAAAGAGTTGACTGATTGGAAAAGACTCTGATGCTGGGAGGGATTGGGGGCAGGAGGAGAAGGGGACGACAGAGGATGAGATGGCTGGATGGCATCACTGACTCAATGGACGTGAGTCTGAGTGAACTCCAGGAGTTGGTGATGGACAGGGAGGCCTGGAGTGCTGCGATTCATGGGGTCGCAAAGAGTCAGACACGACTGAGCAACTGAACTGAACTGAACTGGTGGAAGCTCTATTTTTACTTTTTTGAGCAACTTCCCTACTGTTTTCCACAGTAACCATGCCAACTTACGTTCCCATCAACAGTGTAGGAGGGTTCCCTTTTTCCCACATCCTCACTAACATTTGTTATTTGTGTTCTTATTGATGATAGCCATTCTCACAGGTGGGGGTGATATTTCACTGTGGTTTTAATTGGTATTTCTCTGATAATGATGTTGAGCATCTTTTCACATGCCTAATCTTTTCACATGATAATTAAAGATGTTCACCATCTTTATGTCTTTGAGGAGAATGTCTATTCAGATTTTCTGCCCATTTTTTAAACAAAACACTTAGTTTTATTATAATTGCATCCTATGAATTTTTTCTATATTTTGGAATATTAACCCCCATTAGAAATATGATTTGTAAATATTTTCTCCAAGGTGATTCTGAAATACATTGAAGATTGAAAACTATTGGCCTAAACAGAATGGGTGAAAGTAGAGTAAGAGTGGAGTGAATTCCTAGGATATGAAGAAGAAACCCAGAGCCTTTGCAATTCATTTCCATAAGTTTCAAAAATATGAGATACGGTTTCCAGATAATTTCAACAAAGATACAAAAATACACTTGTCCAGTTCAGTTCATTTCAGTCTCTCAGTCACATCCAACTTTTTGCGACTCCATCAACTGCAGCACACCAGGTCTCCCTGTCCATCACCAACTCCCAGAGTTTACCCAGACTCATGTCCATTGAGTCAGTGATGCCATCCAACCATCTCATCCTCTGTCATCACCTTCTCTTCCTGCCCTCAATCTTTCCCAGCATCAGGGTCTTTTCAAATGAGTCAGCTCTTTGTATCAGGTGGCCAAAGTATTGGAGTTTCAGCTTCATATACTTGTTAAAAATTCACAAAACCAGAAGAAAAAATATGACATGATGTTCAGTTAATAGCTTATAATGGTCATTTCTCTTTTACCACTTATGTTGTATGTTACAGATCATCAGATTTTTTAAAACCTTAATCTTTTTCTTTCAAAATAAAAGGAAGGAAGTTCAAAGAAAGTTCACCCCTAAATGAATGACTCAAATGTCAGTCTTTCAGTTTCACATGTCCATTTATTATTCACAGCACTAATCAAACTATTGCTAACAATATTAGTTAGGTTAGTTTTCATTCCAATCCCAAAGAAAGGCAATGCCAAAGAATGCTCTACCACACAACTATGCTCATCTCACACGCTAGTAAAGTAATGCTCAAAATTCTCCAAGCCAGGCTTCAACAGTATGTGAACCATGAACTTCCAGATGGACAGGGAGGCACAGTGTACTGCAGTCCATGGGGTCGCATAGAGTCGGACATGACTGAGCAGCTGAACTGAACTGAACTGAACAATATTAGGAGCTAATATTTATTGAGCACTTACTATGAGCTAGGCATTGTGCTGATTAATTTATGATCATAACCTCACTGAGTTCACACAATAACTCTGTCAGATACTTACTATTATTATCCATATTCTTCAGAGGAGGAAACTGAAGCTCAGGGAGATGAAGTCAATTTACCAAGAATGTACAATATATCAAAGTAGATCATGGAGAAGAACTCACGTGTTTCTGAGTCCAAATCCAACCATTTTGACTACTACACCAAACTAACTCACCAAAATTCAACCTTTGTACTCAACAATTAGAATAAAAAGCCAGTTTTAATTTGAAGAAATCATTTGATGGAGAAAACAAGTCTGCTTATTAAGAAATTCTATTTCTTCATGGGAAATATATATCACATCCAAAGTATCACCATTGTTATAAAAACAATTTGCACAGAGGGAAAGAGAGATTTTTCTCTCCCAATCCCCAATAGTGACAAGAAAGTCATTCGTTTAAGTTCACAACTAGCCCAACCCAGAGTCAGCTGTTGTTTACTTAGTGTCACAGAAGTCAATTTATTGGCAATATTAATCAGTTCTTCTGCAATACAAAAGTAACTTCCAAATGGAAAATCTTACAGTCAAGTACTATTTAAATTTTTGGAATATTTGGAATTAAATAAAATTTGAAATTTTTTGATTCAATGTGACTAACATCTCTGGGAAGTGAAGTCACTCAGTCATGTCTGACTCTTTGCTACCCCATGGACTGTAGCCTACTAGACTCCTCCGTCCACGGGATTTTCGAGGCAAGAATACTCGAGTGGGTTGCCACTTCCTTCTTCAAGAGATCTTCCTGACCCAGGGATTGAACCCAGGTCTCCCACATTGTAGGCAGATGCTTTACCATCTGAGCCACCAGGGAAGTCCAACATCTTTGGGGGTAAACTGCTAAACACTTCATATTAAAAGAGTACTTGATAAACTATAACACATATATCTAAGATGCCTATAGAGAGGTATACTTCTTGACTGACAGATAAAGCTTGCAAGAAATCAGAATGTTGACAATAATCTTGCTATGCCTAATTCCAAAGAGAAACCCAAATTGATATGCCAGTAAAAGTCATATTCCCACTTGCAAGGACTGAATAGGCACAGCAGTGAATAACACAGGACCAGAAGATGACTGAGAATATTCACAAACAAGTCAGTGGTGGCGGTGGTTCACTTTAAACCCTCCACAGGCCTCCACCAAATTTTATTCAGTATGTGTATAACCCATAAAATCCAAGTGACCTAAGTGGCCCAAGAATGGAGTAATACTACATTCAAGAAAATAAAGCCCAAATACTAACAGTAATTTTAAAAGTAATTCAAATAATTTACTTTTATTTCTGGAAGACTCTACTCATAATCTGTAACAATAAATTTTATTTCTTCTCTTTCTCAATTCTCTAGGACCTAGGACTACTCTGAGACTAAGGATCATTAAATTTTCCAAAATTCTCTATGGGAACTCAGCCATGAATGGTTAAGTTGCATTGTTGATACACTTTCTCTTTTCTGACTCTTCCTCCGTGGGAAAAGCATACTTCCTTCCAATCCCATTCACCTTGGCCTTAGCCAAGTGACTTGCCTATCGGAAAGAGAGCAGACATAATGTAACCAACATGCCAAAACAAAGCAGAAGCTTTAAATGTACTTGTTTGGTTTGACTCAGTTTCTTGCCTTCAGTGCTGCTGGTCTTCTTCCATGAGAACTGAAAGCCCAAATAGTTCTGACATGAGAGGTACATGGCACAGAGAGGAACTTGACTCAGAGCCTGGAGCAAAGTCACCAGAGCTGACCACAAGCCTATGAGTGAGAAATTACCATTTTGGTTTTTGTAAGACCCTGAGCTTTGGTATTGTTTGTTACACAACATATTGCAGCAAAAGCTAATACATAATATGACTTTTCTCCTTCGCTTCAGTTTTCCCTGGAAGTAAGTATTCTGCCTCTTTAGGAAGGAATAGGATAGAGAAATTTGAGTAAGTAGTACAAGATTAATTCAACTGAGAGAAAGAAAAGGTATTGCTTGATGGATGTGAGTCTGGGTGAACTCCGGGAGTTGGTGATGGACAGGGAGGCCTGGCATGCTGTGATTCATGGGTCGCAAAGAGTCGGACACGACTGAGCGACTGAACTGAACTGAACTGAAGGTAATAATTAGGAAAATGACATCATTTACCATCAAAGAGTGCAGCATCTAAGACACAAAATCAACATGGTCATCAGTAAGTCTTCCAGTCAGCAAAGAAAGAATCAGAGCCAATATCAGTCACTCAGTCATGTCTGACTCTTTGTGGCCCCATGGACTGCAGCATGCCAGGCCTTCCTGTCCATCACCAACTCCCGGAGTTTCCTGAAACTCATGTCCATTGAGTAGGTGATACCATCCAAACATCTCATCCTCTGTCATCCCCTTTTCCTCCCGCCTTCAATCTTTCCCAGCATCAGGGTCCTTTCAAATAAGTCAGCTCTTCGCATCAGGTGGCCAAAGTATTGGAGTTTCAGCTTCAACATCAGTCCTTCCAATGAATATTCAGGACTGATCTCCTTTAGGATGGACTGGTTGGAGTGCCTTGCAGGCCAGGGGACTCTCAAGAGTCTTCTCCAAAACCACAGTTCAAAAGCATCAATTCTTTGGCACTCAGCTTTCTTTATGGTCCAACTCTCACATTCATACATGACTACTGGAAAAACCATAGCCTTGACTAGATGGACCTTTGTTGGCAAAGTAATGTCTCTGCTTTTTAATATGCCATCTAGGTTGGTTGTAACTTTCCTTTCAAGGAGTAAGTGTCTTTTAATTTCATGGCTGCAATCACCATCTGCAGTGATTTTAAAGCCTGAGAAAATAAAGTCAGCCACTGTTTCCACTGTTTCCCCATCTATTTGCCATGAAGTGATGGAATCAGATGCCATGATCTTCGTTTTCTGAATGTTGAGCTTTAAGCCAACTTTTTCACTCTCCTCTTTCACTTTCATCAAGAGGCTTTTGAGTTCCTCTTCACTTTCTGCCATAAGGGTGGTGTCATCTGCATATCTGAGGTTATTGATATTTCTCTCAATAATCTTGATTGCAGCTTATGCTTCTTCCAGCCCAGCATTTCTCATGATGTACTCTGCATATAAGTTAAATAAGCAGGGTGACAATACACAGCCTTGATGTACTCCTTTTCCTATTTGGAACCAGTCTGTTGTTCCATGTCCAGTTCTAACTGTTGCTTCCTGATCTGCATACAGATTTCTTAAGAAGCAGGTCAGGTAGTCTGGTATTCCCATCTCTTTCAGGATTTTCCACGGTTTCTTGTGATCCACTCAGTCAAAGGCTATGGCATAGTCAATAAAGCAGAAGTATATGCTTTTCTGGAACTCTCTTGCTTTTCGATGACCCAGCGGATGTTGGCAATTTGATCTCTGGTTCCTCTGCCTTTTCTAAGACCATCTTGAACATCTGGAATTTCACAGTTCATGTATTGTTGCAGCCTGGCTTGGAGAATTTTGAGCATTACTTTACTAGCATGTGAGATGAGTGCAATTGTGTAGTAGTTTGAGCATTCTTTGGCATTGCCTTTCTTTGGGATTGGAATGAAAACTGACCTTTTCCAGTCCTGTGGCCACTGCTGAGTTTTCCAAAATGGAGGACTATAATAATATCAAATAAAAATATAGACCACTTTACCTTACTTGCTTGCAAGGAAGAAGGGAAATATGGGAACCAGTACAAGGAATTACAATGGTAGGAATATAAACCAGACATACTTTGACTACTGTCATATCTACTTGATTGTTATCCAGTCTGTAGTGGCCTAAGTTGCTAGTTGTTATGGTCTTAAACCCACACAACATTGTAAAGCAATTATACTCCAATAAAAAAAGTTTAAATATCCAAATAAATAAATAGAGAAATATACAATAAAAGAAGAAATACTGATACTATCTCTTGTATGAAATTAAATACATAACTTAGAGATCATTCTTTATTAATTAAGTCAATACATTTGTCATCCCAATTGCCTTTGTACTTCTATCCTGCTATCCTGCTGTGTGGCAGACCAAGGACTTGGGTATTAATGTTGACTTTGTCCCATGAGCAGTCTAACCCTCAACATTTAGTATGGGATAGTGTGTTGGTAATTATATCTTTAACTGAATTATCAGTTGGTATGTTCTTAGAAATGACCAGGAGCTGAACATCTCTACCTCCAGACCGACAGAGGGTCATAAATCTTGAAGAATCAAGTAGGCACCTGAAGGGCCACAGTATCTGCACTGATTGCACTCAAGATGAGTTCTAAGAAAAGACTGCCTTTTGACCAGATAAAATGTGAGTAAACCTGAATTTCTCTCAGGTTCCTACAGGTTGAAGTCAACGTGGGCCCAAGGTAAAGAAGCCTTCACTGTTGTTTCTTAAACTGATCTGTCTCAGAAAAAATAAACTCCTTGCAAGGCTTCTCTTTGCTAATGTTTACCAAGCTAATGCCACCAAAGAACTCAAAGCCATAATGAAATTAAACCAAGTGCCATTTTCCAAGCACCATATGCCCCTGCCGCTTTCTCAAGAAGCCCTGTGTAAGTGCTTTCTTTTTTTAAACTCCTTTCTTCTTTAAAACACCATATTTTTCTAACAAATTAATACAGCAAGTCATTTTTCACCCACTTAAAATTACCAATATAAGACAGCGCTTTGTACAAAGCTGATGAGGCAATTGTAAGGGATGAGGAATGAATGCTAACATTTATGCCCTGCCCAAATGACTAAGATTTATAACTGTAAACCTACAAATGTCTGGCTTATGTATGCAAATGTGAGACAATTAGTGATTCACCTGCAACTGCTAATTAAAAGGCTTGAGGTGATGGATCACCACTAAGCGTGGAGACTGGGGCCTGGCAACCAGCATCATCTATTTCCACACAAAGGACACCCCAAGGAGAGAATATCTGAAGATTAGCTCCCTAAAGAGCCATCCGAATTTTATATCTACTAATATGGAAGGAAAAAAAATGAGTCGTGTGGGAAAACGTAATTATAATGTAGCTAGAATATAAAAACAGGCAGAGCAAACCAAGCATTGTTGCATCATTAAAAGAGAAAATAACCCTTCTGGGTAATTTTCCCATGGAATTCAGGACAACAACAACAGAAAAAAAAATTGGAAAAAGGTTTGGAAGAAACCACATGCGATTCTTTCCCCTCCAATTACAACAAATTTCCACAGTTTTCAACTCAGCAAAATGCCTGAACCAAAGCTTGGCAAATAGCAGAGAATAAAATTGTTAATAAAATAAAAAATTTGAGTCCAAGCCTTTCAGACAGCGAGGTTGAATAGGTTCTCATATTACTTCAACTAAGTTTGGAGATATTTATTCAGTATCTGACTTCCAGTTTCAGCTGAAATAATCTAATTAAAATGCAGATTTAGAAAACCCAGCCTGCTTCTCAGAGTCCACAAACAGCTGCGTCTATAGACCTCCAGTTCCCTCCAGGATCAAGTGCTCGGATATCTCTTCCTTTGTCAGCCCTCTGGCTCAGTCACAGACATATGTTACCAAACCATTGCTGTGGCCAGAGCGCCTTATGATCTACCACCCCTCAAACCCACACTCTTCATGATTCCCATGCCTTAACCCAAAGTGCCACCGCAGGATCAGCTACTTGAACCAAGGGCCAGGCTTGTGGCCACAAAGACCTCGCCTTCAAAGGACTGCTGAATGCAGGATCTTGTTTGCTCAGGAGCATCTCTCCCACGCAGCCCTCGTGTATTCGAGAAGTACCAGTGTCAGTGTTCCTGCTGAATGGCTTCCCGCATACGGCATCCTGGAGGTTTGGGACACTTAATAAGGTGTCATATAAAAATCAGTCCTTAATGAAGTGACCTCAGAGGAGAAACAGCAGGTGGGCAATGCCAGTGAGCTACTGGCATAAAAATCTCATAGATGCTCATTAGGTTTACTTCATCAGTAAATATCACTGCCTTGGAGAATGAAGAAATAAATAACTCTTTGCCAAGGTATGTTGAAATCCCGGACTAGAAGCCTCACAGCTACACCACCCTGAGTCTCCTGTTTGCTCCACTTTGTTAATTGTCCCTTATGTTCAACTTGTATGCTATTTAGTTTCACCCTCATAAGCACCTGTATTTATGGTTAAAAAAAAAAAAAAAAAGATAATGCATTTAAATATTTGCTGAGTGCCTACTATGGGTCAGGTTTTTCTTACTGCCACCCATGAATCTTTCCACCAATCCAATGAGGCTGTGACTTGCTCTAAGCCATGAAATGATCAGGTAGCTGAGCAGGCGTTCAAGCTCTAGACTTGACTCTTCCCTGGGATGCAGATGCCACCCACTATATTCTTTTTGGAATCATCTTCTTATGGCTTTTACCGATTTATCCCTGATTTCCTCACACTTCCGTTTTCTCAGTCCTCTACACTTCTTTCTTTATACTCTCTTTACTTTCCAATTCCAATTGCTTTCTTGTGAGGGATAAGGATAAGGATATTTACTTGATACAATAATATCAAGTAAAGACACCTGACTGCCCACACTGTCTAGGATCCCTGCCTGTACTTAAAGAAACTGAGTATGCAAGAAGTTAGGGAACAAATTCAAGGACCCACTGCTGGTAGGGAGTGAGGTTCAGTCTAGAAACTAATCTTCCTTCTTACCTTCATGTTATTACTACTGATGCTGAGCAGGGCTCTATGGGGTTCTTGGGCATGGAGGCCTTTCTGTCCCCCATTTCTTTTAGGCAAGAGTCTGGGTTCCATGACTTTCTCTAAGTTCCAAAAGGCACAACAGTTGCTAATCAAGGGAGAAGCAGCCACAGAACCACCTGAGGCAAGATTAAAGAGACCAGAGAGGCTCATCAAGCTTAGGAGACCACTTAAGACACTGCATACACTCTAATCTTGTCAGCAACCCCACTCTTTAGAAAATTTGCAGAAGAATATAAGAGTGTTGCTCCCTTGATCCTTATGCCACATCCCTGCCTGACTACATAACCACTCCCTACTCACCAGGGAGGGGGGCACAGTTCTTGAGGCACTAATCCACTATGTTCCCTCTTTGCCTGGCAAAGGAATAAAGCCATTCTTTTCTTTTCCTTCTTCTCCATCACTCTGTCTCCATATTTCTTTGGCATTGGTGCACAGAGAGCCAAGATTTTGCCAACACTCCCTCTGAACTTTCTTCTCATGCTCTTTGATCATAATCACATAATTCAAGTTCACTTTTCATCACTGACTAGTTTTCCCGTATTTCTCCAGCCCCACCTCCACCACAACTGTCCAACACTTTTCAACACAAGTACTCCAGATTTCAGTCCCTGAGGCCAGAGATCTTGGTTTATTAATAAGTCTTTGGCACTGAATGGTGCTCCATAAGTGATTATTGGATGAATGAATAGATTACTGTCTGTTCTAGATTTCTTCACAGATCTCTGCACACACCTTCCCCGTTCCAACCTACATTATCTGAAGTCCTCCCGACTGGAATGCTTCTCCCTGTCAACCACAAACTGGCTCATGCCAAGGGCATTTGCCAGTGTCTGAACAACAAGGGCACTTGCCATTTGCCTCTGCAGGGATTGAACTCTGTGCTGCTGCAGCTATTGACCTTTGACATGCCCTGAAGGGAATTCAGCGTGGAGAATAAGGCACTTTGTACTCCAGGAAAACTGGTGGAACAGGTCTTTTGTTAGATATTTTCAGGAACTGATTTCATGATCCCAATCCTTGCATTTCCTCATATCTAGAAAAGCACTAAATCCTTTCATGATGACATCAGCCCCTCTTGACTAACAGAAAAACTTTTGTGAAATAAGTGCTTGATTGCATGAACTTCCCCTTCACCAAAATCACATATATTGACCTTCCTCCACTACTTTTTTGGAACAGTTTCTCAGAGCTATCTGAGCTGCTATCTCCCAGGCTATAGACATCATTTTGCCCCCAAATAAAACCTAGCTTGCAACTCTTACACTGTGCATCTTTTTCCAGTCAACATTCCTAAACCCACAATTCTCATGGTGTATTTCAGTTCAGTTCAGTCGCTCAGTCGTGTTCAACTCTTTGAGACCCCATGGACTGCACACCAGGCTTCCCTGTCCATCACCAACTCCAGGAACTCACTCAAATTCATGTCCATCGACTCAGTGATGCCATCCAACCATCTCATCCTCTGTCGTCCCCTTATCCTCCTGCCTTCAATCTTTCCCAGCATCAGGGTCTTTTCCAGTGAGTTACTACTTGGCATCAGGTGGCCAAATTATTGGAGCTTTAGCTTCAACATCAGTCCTTCCAGTGAATATTCAGGACTGATTTCGTTTAGGATGATTGCCTGCTTTGATCTCCTTGCAGTCCAAGGAACTCTAAAGAGTCTTCTTCAACACCAAAGTTCAAAAGAAACAATTCTTCAGTGCTCAGCTTTCTTTACAGTCCAACTCTCACATCCCTACATGACCACTGGAAAAACTATAGCTTTGACTAGACGGACCCTTGTTGGCAAAGTACTGTCTCTGCTTATTAACATGTTGTCTAGGTTTGTCATAGCTTTTCTTCCAAGGAGCCAGCATCTTTTAATTTCATGGCTGCAATCACCATCTGCAATGATTTGGGAGCCTGAGAAAATAAAGTCAGCCACTGTTTCCACTGTTTCCCCATCTATTTCTCATGAAGTGATGGGACCGGATGCCATGATCTTCATTTTCTGAATGTTGAGTTTTAAGCCAGCTTTTTCACTTTTCACTTTCATCAAGAGGCTCTCTAGTTCTTCTTCACTTTCTGCCATAATGGTGGTGTCATCTGCATATCTGAGATTACTGATATTTCTCCTGGCAATCTTGATTCCAGCTTGTGCTTCATCCAGCCTGGCATTTCACATGATGTACATTGCAAATAAGTTAAATAAGCAGAGTGACAATATACAGCCTTGACGTACTCCTTTCCCGATTTGGAATCAATCTGTTGTTCCATATCCAGTTCTAACTGTTGCTTCCTGATCTGCATACAGATTTCTTAAGAGGCAGGTCAGGTGGTCTGGTATTCCCATCTCTTTCAGGATTTTCCACAGTTTGTTGTGATCCACATAGTCAAAAGCTTTGGCATAGTCAATGAAGCAAGTAGATCCAAGTTCCAAGGTTTTCTGGAACTCTCTTGCTTTTTCCATGATCCAACGGATGTTGGCAATTTGATTTCTGGTTTATCTGCCTTTTCTAAATCCAGCTTGAACAACTAGAAGTTCATGGTTCATGTACTGTTGAAGCTTGGCTTGGAGAATTTTGAGCATTACTTTGCTAGCATGTGAGATGAGTGCAATTGTGCAGTAGTTTGAACATTCTTTGGCATCGCCTTTCTTTTGGATCAGAATGAAAACTGACATTTTCCAGTCCTGTGGCCACTGCTGAGTTTTCCAAATTTGCTGACATTTTGATTGCAGCACTTTAATAGCCTCCTCTTTTAGGATTTGAAGTAGCTAAACTGGAATTCCATCACCTCCACTAGCTTTGCTTGTAGTGATGCTTCCCAAGGCCCACTTGACTTTGCATTCCAGGATGTCTGGCTCTAGGTGAGTGATAACACCATTCTGGTTATCTGGGTCATGAAGATCTTTTTTGTGTAGTTCTTCTGTGTATTCTTGCCACCTCTTCTTAATATCTTCTGCTTCTGTTAAGTCCACACCATTTCTGTGCTTTATTGTGCCCATCTTTGCAAGAAATGTTCCCTTGGTATCTCTAATTTTCTTGAAGAGATTTCTGCTGCTGCTGCTGCTGTTGCTGCTAAGTCCCTTCAGTCGTGTCCAACTCTGTATGACCCCAGAGACAGCAGCCCACCAGGCTCCCCCATCCCTGGGATTTTCCAGGCAAGAACACTGGAATGGGTTGCCATTTCCTTCTCCAGTGCATGAAAGTGAAAAGTGAAAGTGAAGTTGTTCAGTCGTGTCCAACTCTTCGCTACCCCATGGACTGCAGCCTACCAGGCTCCTCCATCCATGGGATTTTCCAGGCAAGAGTACTGGAGTGGGATGCCATTGCCTTCTATCTCTAGTCTTTCCCATTCTATTATTTTCCTCTATTTCTTTGCATTGGTCACTGAGGAAGGCTTTCTTATCTCTCCTTGCTATTCTTTGGAACTCTGCATTCAAATGGGTGTATCACCTGCAGTTAAAGGACAAGCTCAAGTCTGCTCTCTTCCATGGAGCACTGACTAAGCACTGCAAAATATTTTTATTTTTCTCATGCCTGGTCTCCTATAGTAATTACCATGTCTATATAAACCAGTTTAGAATTTGATTATATGTCATTTTGCTTCATTCATGTTAGTTTTGTCCCAAGATCTTTGGCAATAAGTGCCAAGTCTTATGCTAAACTATGCTTGTAACTAGAGCTTTGTAGCTCAGGAAGTACTTTTCTCACACAGTATTATCTCCTTCAATGCTCTCAGCAACCCCAGGGAGTAGGTAGATCTGCTTCTGCCTAGCTTTGTGAGCCACAGAGCCAAACTCTTCCTTCACCTTGCTGCCACTCTGCCCTTCGGTGATGAGTACTAATACACATGTCCAAGGACAAGAACTGATATGTACATTTGGTAGCGGTTCACATTTTCTTTTTAACCACATGCTTTCTGAAGGGTAGCAGAACATGCCACCCCTAAATATTCCTCTTTGGCATAAGGATTATTTTGAGCTGAAGACACAAGAGATGCTTTGAAAACAGTAGATGTCACCCTTTCCTAAGAAAATTTACATTAGAGAGGAAACCTATACCAGGAAGAGAACTATTACCAGAGATTACTTTTTTACCTGAGACACTCACCTACAGAGCAGGGCAACCACTGTTTTGTTTTTATTAGATACAAAAGACAAATACATTGTATTAGTTTCAGACGTACCACATAATGATTCGGTATTTACGTGTACATGCTAAGTTGCTTCTGTTATGTCTGACTCTTTGCAACCCAATGGACTGTAGCCTGCCAGTCTCATGGACTATACTCTGTCCATGGGTTTCTCCAGGTAAGAATACTGGATTGGGTTGCCATGCTCTCTCAGGGAATCTTCCCAACCCAGAGATCAAACACATGTTTCTTACATCCCCTGCCTTGGCAGGCATGTTCTTTACTACTAATGCCACCTGGGAAGCCCTGTGAGGCCCTCCTGCGAGTCTGTCTCTTTACAGGGGCATTTAGCAAAGAACAATGAAGGTCGGGGCGGGGGGTGGGAATTATTTTTCCTCCTATATACTTTTGACGTTTAAGTCCCACTACTTTCCTAATCTACATTTTTTTCAATCCTACATTTAATCTTAATCCTCTATATCCTTGTATCCCTGTCACAACAAATGAAGGGTATAATAAGGACTCTAAATTTCTTTAACTTAGCCTTTAGGTCATAAATTCACTACACATTTAGAATTTTAAGGTGTCTGAAGTACTTACCATGTATCTACTGTCAAGAGGACTTAGCACTTGGTCACTTAGGTTGCCTTAAGACCATGTGAGATAATTAAAGGTCCTGATGCTTATTCTACCATAAAGATAAACTAGTATGAATCAGGTGAGTGTGTTTTCTGCATTTTGAAAGAACTTGGGTAACAGAAGTTCAAAAGAAACTCGAAGGATATTCATGTAAAAGAGTTTTTGAAGACCTGTTGTCTGTTGGCCTCTACCAGAATCAATGCCCCACAATGATGTTGAATTTAAGAGGTCTTCTTGGGCTGACTAGATATACATCCACATCTTCATTCTGTCAGGGAATTATTGTTTGGGATAACCACTTTACAGTTCAAAATTCTTACCCTCTTATTCATTAAGTATATGCCCTGACAAAAACTGTGGTCTAACTGTACTTTTTGTACCATGTACTGCTATGCATACTGTACCATGTTATCACCATGAATAATGCTTGTTCTGGGGACGGGCTGGAGCAGCCAAAAAGAACAAAAATTATGTAAGAATTTAGGTTGTGGTTTGTTGTTGTTTTTTTAATCCTGAAACTGCTCTGAATAATACTATAGTAGTGAACATATGTCATCATACATTTGTCAAAACTCCTGAAAAGTACACCAGTCATTGGAAGGACTGATGCTGAAGCTGAAACTCCAATACTTTGGCCACCTGATGCGAAGAGCTGACTCATTTGAAAAGACTCTGATGCTGGGAAAGATTGAGGGCAGGAGGAGAAGGGGACAACCGAGGATGAGATGGTTGGATGGCTTCACCAACTCAATGGATATGGATTTGGGTGGACTCCAGGAGTTGGTGATGGACAGGGAGGCCTGGCGTGCTGTGGTTCATGGGGTCACAAAGAGTTGGACACGACTGAGTGACTGAACTGAACTGAACTGAAAAAATCAATCTTCATGTAAACTATGAACTTTGAGTGGTAATGATGTATCATCATATCACTGATACTGATGTATCAACATAAGTTCATCAATTATAACAAATGTATCACTGTGATGCAAAATGTTGATAGTTGAGGAAGTTGTGTGTATAGGCAGGTAGGGGTTATACAGGAGATCTTTTACTATTCAATTTTTCTGTGAATCTAAAACTACTGTAAAATAAGTAGAGTCTACTAAAAAATGAAATCCAACTTCTCTTACTATACATATATACCTGTAGATGTTCTAGAAAACCTTTTTTGGTTCGATGGGATGTCAGAAATATTCATGTACCTTGACTCCAAATTGTTTTTACTTTGACATTATGACATTTCAGTAAAAAGAAAACAATGAAAAAAAGTAGGTTCCAAGAAAAATACCAAGAAATCCACCAAAGGAATTAAGTCTGATTCCCCAAAATTGTGGGAAAACCTCAACAGAAATTCAGCCAGTGTATTGTCAATTTTTAATTTAACAAATGTATCTTCAAGATTCACTAGCTAGAAGAGAGAGTGGTAGGAATTGGCACTTGCACAGCCTTTTTCAATCTTCAGCTGTAACCATCCTACAGGAAAGAATGTTTTCTTTTATTTTCTGCCTTTGATCCATACCGGTCCAGGCTTACAACCTGTCAACAATCTCTTCCAAGCAACCAGCAAGTGAAAAACTTCTGTCAATAAACAGCTCACACACTTGTCTACAGCATCAGAGCAGCTTCTTTCTTATTCTCTGCTAGCACAAAGGACCAGGCGTCATCATGTGCAGTTCCAATAAAGTAACTGCAACCAATTTATTAAAAAATAGCAAGACAGTAATCTAGACAGAGCCATTTCTCTGCTTTTATTATATCTACTTCTTCCTCAGCACTGGCTTTCTGAAGCTCCCAAAGGTCTCATTTTTCAAGTCATTTGTCTACTTCCAACTAACCTTGGTAAAAGATGCTAGTGATAAATATGTAATGACTGAAATGAGTCTTTCCTAACTCATTCATGCATACTGAATTAATTATTAATTTTCCAAACATGTTCTTCCTGGGGTCCCATTACTTACTCTTTCAACTCCAGCTGGTCAAGGGCTCAAATCTGCATTATCTTCAGAATTACAACCAGTGAGAATGAAAGTAGAATGGTCAGAAAGCAGAGAGAAGGAAATCTGGTATTTTTAGAAAAGGGTTGGAGGCCATCTCTTATCCCAAATCTCCAAAGACAATGAAAGGGAAAAAAAGGAAAAAGAAAAGAGGCTATAACCCATTTCTGTAAGTACAGTAAAGTTTATAAGAAAGTCCAATCTGTTTCTATTTTTATGGAAATTTGTTTGCCTATCAAATAAGAGTCAAGATTCTTACTCTGGTGGTAACAAGCCTTGCTCTTAGGTTGGAAAAATAATTTAGAATTTGTCCTCAGAATCATCCTAATATTTTGCTCCTGTGTATCTGAACAGAAAGAAAAAGCCCAAGGGTAAGAAATATTTAGACAGCAAAGAGTGTTAAACTCCTTTAATAGAAACCCTGTAAGTTTTCTCTTTTCTCTCCATTACCAGCTCTTCATTTTAGGAAGAACTGAAGACAAAAAATCTTGAGATTAATCAGAATACAAGTCCCATTTAATGCATTTCATGTATCTTCTAATGATTCCTACCAAAGTCTAATATGTTAGGAAAAGTGGTCATAGCTGCCAGGCCTTCGTTCTGTCCAAAACCTTCCCCTGTCCCTAGAGAATCTGGTTTTTTCTAGACCACATTCAACATTTATTCAATTAACTAAGTCTTCAAAACATCCCATACCCCCAGGGGAAAGTGAATTGGGGTATAGATTAAACAAGATTGGCCATAAGTTAATAATTGTTGAATCTGAGTATATGAGAGTTTATTACACTATTTTGTCTACTTTTGTATACTTGAAATTTTTCCTAATAAATTTTCCATAATAATAAGTTTCACCCTCCATCATCTCAGGAAAGTATTTTAAATAAGCTCTTCTCTGAAAAATATTTCCCAGAAAATACTATACTACCATAGTTATTCTAAATTCTGTCCCTAAGCCTTAGAGCAGAGTCCGTCCTTGTCGTTTACTGCACATAATTCAGTTTACATGCTCTTTCCTCACCTCTACTTTACCCTTCTCTTGCATTTAAAAAACATAACCAGCTATTCTGACCAGCCTTTTGTGAATTATTAGTTCTGTGCACCACCCCGCCAAGTATCGTACACATTTTAAAAGAGGCTCGGAAAAGCAAACCCTAAAAGAATTTCTAGCTAACTGACAGATCAGTAGGGGAAATCACTTGTGGGCAGGTCTTCTGTAACCACTATGTACCCTAGATGCCCCTCCCCAGCCAGGGTACCATCTCTTCCTTGTTGAGTGTTGGCCAGGGGTGTGCCAGTAGATGTTTAACAGCGGGCTCTTGGTGGGGGTGTAAGAGCTCTTGATTTGTAGCTTCTGTTGGTTTTCATGATGCAAATCCTCCCATCATGGCTGATTCCAAACTTGCAGGATGATGTGACTGAATGGGGAGTTGGGAAGCAATGCACACAGCCAGCTCTTATGAGCTATATGGACTCCAACACACCACTGGCTGAGACAGCTGCACAAAGCTGTTCCTTCCTCTGAGGAATGGCCCCCAACTGTCCTTCCCACTCCCAGTGAAGAAAGTCTCCTCTCAGGCTTCATGCAAGGATAGTTTGCAGACAATGACTAAGTGATATGGAGATACAAAATCTCAGCCCCCTTGCCTCAAGGGCAGTGAATTCAATGATGTGATTTATTCCTCACCTCCATAAATCAAATTATGTTCCTTGAAACCACATCATTGTTCAGTTCTTTCCTCTTTCCCATCCAGTTTCTCTCACTTTATCAGCAGGCTTTTTTCTTTAAAGACCATGATCTTGGTAAATTACATGTAGCAGAATGCCTACTTGCTTCTAGGAAAGCTAACCTAAGGTACTTTCATAACATAGTCCAAGGGTTAAGCTTTCCCAAACTCTCCCTCTGAAAAAACTTCTAATGAAATGAAGAAATAATTTAATTCCAGGAAATCCAGAAGTAAAACCCAAAGCATTCAACTACAAACCCCACACTTTTGAAATCTTCTATTTCACAATAAAAATACATGTAAGAATTTACTTTATATTTCATAATATATGTGTTTAACATAAAACACATCTTCTTTTTCCCCAGAGTTCTTAAGTAGAATCAATGCTCCAAGGTCCTGGACTGTAATGGTCCCTTTGCTGTTTCATCCCTGAAGACATACATGCCCCAGTCTGGGAATCCTGAACAAAGGGGTGGGGAGAGGGTCTACATGCAGAACTTGGATGCCCAGCCTCCGACTTTAGAATGTCCAGTGTGTTTTGCCAGTCCTTTAGAAACTGTCTCTTCAGGACTACAAGCTCATAATAGACTTGCCCCAACACACTGTCAATAAAGTCCAGTTTCTCCTTTAATCAGGAGGGAAAGGAGGAAGGGAGGAGAAAGGAAGGAATTTAGTTGTTGACTGTTAGAATTCAGAGTGATCTTCAAGCATTCGTTCTAGTCTTCTGTTTCACAGATGAGAAAACTAAGAAGTGAGGCATAAAAGTCATTTGCTGAAGGTCAAGAATTCAGTCAAAGCTGGAACCAAATTTGTCATGTCTCTGCTAGCCCATGCGGACTGTCCAGATTTTGAAGACAGCCTTAGTTAGGATCAGTGCAGGAAGAGAAAGATGTGAAGTCTGTGGTGACTTAGTAAAATATCCCTGCTGATAGATACCCCAGGGTGGAGTGCTGGTTTATTTAGCAAGGCAGCCTTTAGACTCTAAGTGAGAATTTGAAACTGCCTGTTCATCTGAAAGGAGACCTAAGCGAGAACTGCCTGGTACTTCTCAGCTGGAATCCCCTGATAATAGATGGTCTGAGAATGCCCTCTGGTGACTTTCTGCTGCGTGTTCAGGCAATTTAGAGACAAGAGGTGGCTGCAGAGGAAAAGGACAAAGAGAAGCTGGACTCCTGGAAATGGTTTTCCCCTCCAACAAATGTGGCGTGGGTGTTCTGTCAGCAAACTGTGGAAGGACCCAACCAGGAAGTACGGTAAACACATAATACATGGTTATCCCTCTGCAGCATTTGTCTTCTGTTCTCTAACAATGACTATAATTCTTTTTAATTACACAATTATTTCAATACTTACTGAACTCATATAATATTAATACAAGGCATAGAAACAATAACAAACTGGTAGGCATAAAATGCCCTAACACAATTTTAATTTAGGCATATCCTTCTCCAATTTATTGTATAATGTGATCACCATTTCCCAAGAAAATGAACAAAAGCATACCCCTAGGCCTTCAGATTGGAACTCATCTTCTCAAGGTCACCGCCACTTCATTTTTAGGGATGCATTTTGAGAAAAAGAACATTGATGCTTATGCTCCAGGATGCACCCCTGAATAAGTTGAAAGGAATATTTCAGTGAAGCAATGGGTAAAGGGAGACTCCAAGGCAATGAAAGGTTTTTCTAGGACTGTGACCTTTTAAACCTTATACAGATCCAAAATATAAACTGTTAGATTTGGAAAAGTGAAAGTGAAGTCGCTCAGTTGTGCCTGACTCTTTGCAACCCCATGGACTGTAGCTTACCAGGCTCCTCCATCCATGGGATTTTCCAGCAAGAATACTGGAGTGGGTTACCATTTCCTTCTCCAGGAGATCTTCCCGACCCAGGGACTGAACCCAGGTCTCCCGCATTGTAGGCAGACGCTTTACCATAGGAGACCATCTATTTCAACATTCCCTCACACCAGGACCAGTAATAGTAATAACTGTCACATGTCAGGTATTTGCTAGGTGCCAGGTAACGTGCTAAGCACTTCACAGGGATTAATTTAAGTCCTCAAAACAACCGTAGGTGAAAGAAACTGTTATTATCCAGGTTCACACAGCCACTAGTGAAACTAGAACTCAAACATCAACAAATTCACCAAGCCCCAAGGCCACACTTTTTTGCCATTCTGACATATGGTCTTCACAATTCTCCTAAACAGCTATCCTGTCCCCTCTCCTTAAATGTATCCAATAATGAGCAAATCCCTCTATTATCTGACAGCTCTTATTGCTTAAAGAAATCCAGTGGCCCCATGTTTTGTACCCTTTGGTCCTATTCTGTCTTTCAGAACTACATAGGAAGCTAATCCCTGCTCTGCTTGACATCCCTTTAAATATTTGAAACCAAGTATCAGGTCATCAGCCCCATCTCCCAGCCTCCTTTGCTCCAACCTCACCATCCCCAAATCCTTCAACTTTTTCAAGTACAATTAGTTTCTAGGCTTTTCACTATTAGGGTTCACTCCAGCTTGCTATCACCTCTCCCCACAAAATAAAAACGTAACGGCTAGTGCAGAACAACACTCTAAATGTAGCGTTACTACTACTTCCTTTGTCAAGACCATATTTTTAACTAAAAGGCAGCAGAAGATGACCTTAGTTCTCACAGCAGCCCACATCCAATTGATATTCAGACAGAGCAAGCATTCTCAGCCTTTCTCGTCAAGAAAGTGAGGCCACCTCTAGCCCATAAGCGCACAGCACATGTTTAACCAAAATGAAGAAGTTTTTACTTTAAACTTTATCTTCTTCTTTATTCTCATTTCTTAATGTTTCTTCTCTATTAATATCAGCCAAATCTCATGTCAAGATGATCAAAAGGTGGTGTCCACAAATACAGCCCTGCAGCCTCCCTCCCAAATGCCCCCTGCGTATCCCCATCCACTAGCCATGAGTTCTTTTAGTTTAATTATTACCCAGTTCATATATCTTCATCGTTCCCACAAGGACATCATAAGAGACTCTATCAAAGGTCTTCCTGAAATCCAGACACATTTTGTCTGTGGCATTTCCCCTCCCCACCAGTCTCCCCAGTCTATCAAAAAAGGAAATGAGGTTAGTTGGGCATATCTTATGTTTAAGCAAACCCACATTTAGTGAATCCATATTTATATGTGCCAACAGGCTCAATGGGATTTTTTTCAGAAAATGGAAAATTCCTCCAAGAGACCAAATTTTGAAAAGATTTGAACAAAGAATTGACATTTTAGCTACATTTTCTTCACTTTTAAAAGCGCTTAGCAAAAATACACTTTCTGGACCATCAATGTCATCATGGAGTTCAGCATTGATAAAAGTATAAATCCATTTAATCCTACACTTCCAAGCTACAAATAAATTTTAAAATTATATTAACTTGGATTGGAATGTTTTCTGAATCACACTCTCACCAGAGAAATAAATCTCACCAAAACAACTTGATACCTGGATTGAGTTCTATAGTCAGTGCACATAAGTGTTACTTTCTAGAATGTCTAGTGCTGCCATTCTGGGCAATGAAAGCTGAACTGGCACGGAAAGATTTCTAGGTCATAGACAAAGATCCGGCATGTTCTCAGAGTTTCACAAATATGATCTCATTAACCTTCACAGCAATCACTTGTGATAGTGCTTTTATTTCTTCTTTTTAATGAAGAGACAATGAAGGCACAGAGAGGTTGGGTGACTTGGCCAAGGACACACAGCCAGGAAATGGCGTGGAGCTCCCATACTGAAAATTTAGCTTTATGCATAAAACTCAAGCAAAATAATTTATAGACATTTCATTACCTCTCTAGGCATTCTCCAAAACGTCCTAAATACTTTTATATTTCTCTTCATATCAATTGGCAATGTTATATTCATCTTCATAGAAAAATAAGATAGAAATGTAGACAATAAGAAAAATTAAGCAATATCCAGGGCCATGCATGGACTGGTTTTAGTTTAAAATTCTTAAAATATTTAGTTTCAATTCACTGACTTCATTTTAACTCTTGATCCTAATGGCAGCCCCAGGTCTGCTACACTGTCTGATCTTTAGTAGGTATTGAATAAGTCTTTATTGAATTCAATTAAATTGATTTGTTTTTGAGGCATTTCCAAGTTGCCATATATAAAAATAGTAATAACAGTTCCAATGATGATTTCAAAATTCTTTCCAAGTCCTGTTAGTCTATCTTCTTTCTTATAAAAGGTTTAGATCTGTATTTCTAGATAAGCAGGAGTTTGGATACTTGGCCTCAGAAAGGAGAGTAAGTTACTAGACCTAAATCCTCAAAGAATACCCTAGAATGGTTGCATTTCAAGCAAATTTGAACTAGTATAATATTTTAAGATTAATAAAATATTTTCATGTACAAAATTTGAAGTAAAAAGACCCTGATGCTGGGAAAGATTGAAGGCAAAGGAGAAGAGGAGGGCAGAGGATGAGATGGTTAGATAGCATCACCAACTCAACAGACATGAATTTGGGCAAACTCTGGGAGATTGTGAAGGACAGGGAAGCCTGGCATGCTGCAGTCCATGGGGTTGCAAAGAGTTGGACATGACTGAACGGCTGAACACACAAATCCCCCAAATTTAAGTTCTTTCAAGGATCACATAATTTCAAAGCCGGCAGGCCCTATGAATTGTAAAACTGAGTTGAGGCTATTGCCTAAATTATGCAAGTTTTAAATTACGCAAAATCTTCAGGGCCACATCCTTCTCATAAAATGCCACTAGCCTTTACACATAACCATGGGACAACACAAATGAAGCACTAATTTATAGCTTGGTAGCTAAAGCTTGAAGGCCAAACAGACTCAGAAGCCTCAAGCCAAAAAGCTGTCCTCAACTTCTCAGAAATCTATGGCTCTACAAAGAACAATGCCAGGACATGGAATGAAAAGATGAAAACTAAACTGAAGAGGCCCAGGACCAATTTGTATCCATACATCCAAATGTTCATGGAGATGGCCCTGAGACAGCAGGCTCCTGGGAGCTCAGAGAACCAGGCTCCGTTATCCACCAAGCTCTCCAGACCTAATAGAATCATAAGCTCTCACACTTCATCTGGATGAGAAACCAACCACAGCTCTCAGAAGCCACATCATTTGAGGGTGAGAAATGTTGACAGATAGACAAGTTACAAAATGACAAAGTGAGTTTCACCTGTTGCGCACTTGAGCAATGGCTAGAAATGTTTCCAACCAGTTCCACAGAGCCAGGCAAAAACACTCACATTCAGAGAATGTGAGGGAGGGAGCATAAAGACTATGAGTCTATCATTTCCCCGCCTCCATCACATGCTCACTGACATTGTCCTTTGTCCCTGTTCCATGGAGTCATTAGAACAGAACAAAAATCTAAAACTGGAAGGAATCTGGGCAAAGATTGGGGGTGACAATGAAGGGAATGGGGCTAGAAGTCTTTTACAAGCATGTATGAATCTGCAGTAACACATTGCTTCTTTTCTTGGGTCTTACCCTTCTGTGGCCTTCCTAATTAGGAAAAAACCAAAGCCAGTCACTTTTGGTGTCTGTATCAACCTTGTAAGACACACTAAATTCTCCCTGTAATGCATAACTGTCAGCCTCTCTCACTCATCTGGAGTGATTTTTCCAATTAACCACGACAGGCATTTCACTCAAGCCCCCTATTTTAACTCAGAGGCCAGGTCCTGAAGAATGAGACTTCAGGCGGCTGCTGACACTTCTTTTGTCTTACAAGCTGTTCTAGACAAACAATATTGACTACAAATTTGTCAGGACTTTCTATGGCCATCAATCATTCCTGCCCTTTGCCTTCTTAGGTGCCCCTGAATTTCCTCTCACTCCTATCCTTAAAAAAAAAAAAATAAACGAATAAAGCAAAAAATTAAAATCCCTCAAAGTCTGAGTCAGTACATGTCCTGAGGTATCTGGAATTTGAAGGTTCATTTGCTACAAATAATGTATCCATAACATAGAAAATTAAAAGCTATAAAATGATACACTGCCTCAATAAGGTGAATGCCATAGTCTCATGTCAGAATGTTTTGGGGTCTGTTTTGTTGTTCTTGTTGTTATTTTTGTTCTTATACAAAATCTCAGAAAGTACAAGACGGGACAAGACTTAATCCACAGGTCCCAAACCCCACCACCTTCGGCAACCAGAATTATAAATGATAAAAACCCTGGGTGTAAGAAAATCGAGACCTATGGAAACTGGGGTGTGCATCCCCACTCAGTTTTTCCAGCACTGTGCTAACCAAACAAAGCACATCTGAGGGCCAGAGTCACAGCATGTGCTGCGAGTTTGCAACCGCCGGTCTAGTGCGCACGCGCACGCGCACACGCACACACGCACACACACACACACACACACACACACACACAGTATGTGTACTGCGTTTTATAACTCTTCCTTTCTCTCCTATGGTCGTATGTGTGTATTTTTGTTTTCAGATTGAAAGTGAAAGAGTAAAAAAACAAAAAAGAATATAGACTCAGTTTATACATAGTTCAGACAGGCAGGATTCAGAGGACTCAGCTTCTGTTAAAAGAAAAAGAGCTCCTGTACCCATATTCCTTGATAATCAAGACTATCAGTGGCCAACACTTTAAATTCTGCCCCCACCTCCACTCTGTGAGCACTAAAACAACCGCAGCATCCAGAACTGTAACTCTCCCCTGTTCATCTTCAAGCAACCAGAGAGGTCCTTTTCCTGCTCAGAAAGGCTCTGACCTCTGACCGTTCCCAAGAGCTCCTCTGCTGAGCTCAAACTAGGTCAAAGGCCCACACTATGGCAAGCTCTGAGACAGGCTCATTTGGGTCTTCTGAAAAAATGTCTGATACTAGCTCCAGAACCTCCAAAGTTACGGCTGACTTGAATGAGAAGAAATTCGTTTTTTCAATTCAAGTTTAAATTTTTCTGTTCTCTCCAAAGTTTCCTCAGCCAACATGCTGGCAGTCCGTCAGCTCGGACAGCAGAGACGAAGAGGAGTAGGAGCCGGGTGTCCCTTTCCTCACTGCTCTCCTCCTGCACGTCCATCACTTGAAGGTACAAACTGTCCTCATATATGAAATATAAGCTGCTTCCTCAGCATGTTCGGGAGGTATGTATATAATTACAATGCTGTTCGCAGGTCTGGCTCATAATAAAACCGAAAGTCAACACGATTAAATATAAAGCAGACATTTCAAAGCACATCTAGTTAACATAGAAGCTAATTTCTTTTTTTTTTTTTTCTTTTTCCTGATTTATGAGGACTAGTCACAAACTTATGCAGATTCAAAGCAAGAGACAGGGGTAGGAAATGGGTCTCAGGATCTGACCCTTTTGGAGCCAGTGCCTGAACCACAAGAGAAAGTATCTGGTCTGAAGCCAGCGGTAGAATCATCACAACAGACAATGCAACCAATTTAAGGGTGAAAGGAGTTAGGCAACCTATTAAAAACCACAGGCCTGATCTACAGTTTTTAAACTTATGACTATGTCTGGAAAGGGGGCTTAACTCTTCTGTGCCCTGTGTTCCAACTCTAAGAGCTCTATGAGACTCAACTGCTGCTCCTACTCTACGCTAGGTATGAGTCAGTGTGCCCAAACCTGCACAACTCTCAGAATATCCTAGAAAGAAAATCTTTTTTCAAAAATGAAGGTTCTCTACCCTCACCCCAGGTCTCACTCTTGGCCTCCTAAATCAGAAATCTGCAGCCTGAGGCAGTTTTAGGAAAGTATCTAGATGAATCTAATGATCAATCATATTTAGGAATCACTGGCCCAGAGCAAAAGGACAAACATATGCCATCTGAGTCACTTCTTCTACTCCTTTATCCGTGGCAGACATGAATAATCAACATCAGCACTCTTTTCCCTTGAGCCCAGCCAAAGGCTCGTAATTCTTCTCCATGTGGAACTTGAGGCAGCCACCATCAGTCAGTGAGAGCTGGTTCATAAACCGAAATCTATCCGCCATCCCTGAGTGAGAATCAACTAGCCCGACCACACTTTGTGCTCAGTTGCACTTTTAGCCCAGCACCTGTTAATAGAATAGCTCTACTGTACAGTACTTCCCCCTTACCTATGATTTCCCGGTTTCAGTTACCCATGGCCAATGGAAGCCCAAAAATATTAATTGGAAAGTTCCAGAAGTAAACAATTCATACACTTTAAGTTGTATGCCACTGAGAGTAGCGTGATGAAATCTCATCACGTCCTGCTACATCCTGCCCTGGTGTGAATCATCCCTTGATCTAGAGTACCCCTCCCATTAGTCACTTAGCAGCCCCCCGGGTTATCAGACCCACCACCATGGTATGTTACCACACAGACACTTGTCTTACTTAAATTAACCCTTATTTAATTACAGCCCCAAAGTGCAAGATGCTGGCTATTCAGATATGCCAAAGAGAAGCTATAAAGTGCTTCCTAAGTTAAAAGGTGAAAGTTCTCAACTTACTGAGAAAAGAAAAAAAATCATATGTTGAGGATGCCAAGGTCCACAGTAGGAATAAATCTTCGATCCGTGAAATTGTAAAGAAGGAAAAGAAATTTGTACTAGCTTTGCTGTCACACCTCAAAAAGCAAAAGTTACGGACACAGTGCATGTTAAGTGCTTAGTTAAGATGGAAAAGGCATTAAATTTGTAAGCTATTTTGAGAGAGAGAGAGAGACCACATTCACATAACTTTTACTATAGTATTTGTGATAATTGCTCTATTTTGTTATTAGTTATTGTAGTTAATCTCTTACTGTGCCTGATTTGTAGATCAAACCTTATCATCAGTTCAGTCCCTTAGTCATGTTTGACTCTTTGCAACCCCAAGGACTGCAGCATGCTAGGCTTCCCTGTCCACCACCAACTCCGGGAGCTTGCTCAAACTCACATCCATTCAGTCGGTGATGCCATCCAACCATCTCATCCTCTGTCGTCTCCTTCTCCTCCTGCTTTCAATCTTTCCCAGCATCAAGGTCTTTTCCAAGTAATCAGTTCTTTGCATCAGGTGGCCAAAGTATTGGAGTTTCAGCTTCAGTATCAGTCCTTCCAATGAATACTCAGGGTTGATTTCCCTTAGGATTGACTGGTTTGATCTCCTTGCAGTCCAAGGGACTCTCAAGAGTCTTCTCCAACACCACAGTTCAAAAGCATCAATTCTTCTGCACTCAGCTTTCTTTATGGTCCAACTCTTATATCCATACACGACTACTGGAAAGACCATAGCTTTGACTATATGAACCTTTGTCGGCAAAGTAATGTCTGCAGAGAAGAAAAAAGAACCTTTTCATAGGTATGCGTATAAGACAAAACATAGTATATATAGGATTCAGCACCCACTGGGAGTCTTGGAACATATCCTTCGGAGATAATGGGGGATTATTGCAAAATCCTTTCAGGTTTACAAAATCTTTTCAAATAGCTGATCTCTTATGAGCCTCTCAAAAACTTTGTGAGGGGAGAAGGGCACATACATTACAGATCTGATAGGTGAGGACACTGGAAGTCGCTGCGGCTTTGTTATGCCCAAAGTCAGAGAGCTGGTGAGGAGTAAAGACAGAATACCTGTCCTGATTCCCTGCCTCCCAGGCAAGCATTCTTCCTTCTAGACTGAGCTGGGCATGGAGTGTTAGGGCAGCGTACCACCCGAGCCTAGCAAGAAACTGAGACAACACACAGAGAAGGAGAAATATCCTATAACACCCCTTGTAAGTGGAATCTAAAAACGATGCAAATGAACTTACTTACAAAAGAGAAAGAGACTCACAGACTTAGAGACTTATGGTTGCCAGGGGGAAGGATGCAGGAAAGGGATAGTTAAGGAGTTTGGGATCAACATGTACACATTGCTATATTTAAAATGGATAACCAACAAGGACCTACTGTATAGCACATGGAACTCTGCTCAACGTTATGTGGCAGCCTGGATGGGAGAAGAGTTTGGCGAAGAACGGATACATGTATATATATGGCTGAATCCTTCTGCTGTTCAACATTGAACAGTCACAACTAAAGCTATCACAACATTGTTTATTGGCTACACCACAATTCAAAATAAAAAGTTTTTTTTTTTTTTTAAAGAAAGAAACAGAGACAACAGAGCAAACAGTGCAGAAAAGGATACTTGGGCTCAAGAGGTTTAGTAAGTGGACCAAGGTCACAAAGCTGGAGGGCCAGACCTCTAACCAGTCTGTCTGACAGGGTTCTGTGTTCTGTCTGTCTGGATAGCGGCCTCTCACACAGCACAGACTAGCAAAGGGCCTTTCCTTTCCTCTCCCCTGACCACCCCTCATCCACCCTCATTCCTGCTCCTCTTTCTCTCCTCCTTTCAGCCTAGTACCCTTCCTTCCACTAGTATCATCCTCTTAGCCACGCGTACCCTTCTTGCCCCGGCTACTGCCTTCCAAAAGCAGAAGGAAACCGCCCAGCTTACTCAGAGCAGCGCCAGCCAACTGACTTAAGATAAGACAAGCACCTTGGCAGTGAGATGTGAATACAAAATTGCAAACAGCTTTTGAAGTTGCAGATCCATAATCTTCTAAGCCAAAGAAGAGGGGTTTGCGTCTAGTCCTCCTTGTCTAAATCAACACTCCAAAGGTCTGAAATGAGTCCAGCCAGCCTTTGGATGTGATCTCACAAGCCTGCCTGCCACACACATGCATTTCCAGCCTGTCGCCTAGGCACAGCCCCCATGGGGCATGTCATCACTTGATACAGGGGACGTGTTTCTGCTGAAATCAAAGGGAAGGGATATGTTTTGCTGCCCTTTCATGTGCTCAAAACATCCTGACTGACGTGGTCGGGCCCTTATCTCTTTAAGAAACTAAGCACTTTCAAGTTTAGGAGGATGCTGAGGCTTTCAGAACACAGAGGCTGGTCAGAATCCCACCTGCCACTTACTAGTGAGAGACCTCGATCAAGCTACTTAATATCTCTCCTCTCAACTTTTCCATCTGTGAAATGGAAATCTAATAATAGCTCTTTTGTTATAAAGTTGTTGTAGGTATTTAAAATTGTTGATCTATGTAAAGAATGTAGTCCAGTGGCAGGAACAGAGGAAGTAATAGGTATTAACCCCACTGTGGATTTTAAAACAGCAACAGAAGGTTCAGGACACATAACATATAATCCTTGGATGTTAGATGGCATCTCAACAGGTCCTCATAGTATTTTAGGGTCGCAGTAAATAGGTTTAGATGGTCAAGCATAAAGCTCTAATGTTTATGCTATCATTATTTTCAATGAAATGATTGCATGCATTAAAAGTTACAAGAATAAATCTTCTTTTAGAATTGTCAGCTTAAAATAAACAACACTTGCTGAGAATATGCATGATTTTTTAGATCTTTATAATTTACATTTCCAAATTTTCTACAAAAAGCATGCATCATTTTATGATCAGAAAAATTAAAACAAAAATACAAATATAATAGATTTAAGCAAAATATGCTTTATAGTATATAAACGCGGTATCTTCAGGAAACTGCAATCAAACAATAAGTAAGTACAGTGTGATTGCATCATGGCTTTCCCTACTGGCCCAGCTGGACATTTCTTTTGGAAAGTTTTAGAGCCTTAAGTACCCAGATCCACATAGAAATGGGCCCTAGATAAAGCTTAGTCAGGATCAGCTGTACTTTGAGCCCAGAGAAAAACAAAATAATTTTTTACAGTTGGAGGCCACCACCTGAGTTAGTTCCATTTGTGTATGCATGAAACCTCAGCCACACACACACACACACATTCACACATACAACCTGAATACTGGGTTTCATTTCCCCTGCGTTATTCCTGTGAAGTACCAGACAGATATTGGCAGCCCCTATGTCACTTTTTCCTTGGTGTGCTCTGGAAATTTCAGCCTTTTTTTCCACTTAAAATAGAAATATCCTCGATTAGGGCATTATTTCAATTGTTAAAATATTAGTTTAATATTAAAACTCTATAAGTATGAAAAGTTTAAAAACTGATGTCTGAGACCCACTTTGAAGTACTCACATAAGAAAAAGTAGGAGCTGGAGTGAATCTAATCTGTTCTTTGGGTCTATAAGCAGAGGAACCAACTGGGTCACTCGGCATGGGAGAAAAACCCATTGGACCTCAACGTTGGCTGCTATTTGGTGGTAAATTAGGGGTCTCTCAGAGGCTGAGAGAGGTCTGAACCAATTCCAAATTTGGGAATTTAATGAATATATTTAAAAATGAATACATGCTTAAACACTATGACAAAATTATATTTAATATGTTTACACTTAGCAAATGAATGCTTTTGATCCAAGAATAGTTTTAATAATCACATATATGCCTTCTTTGGAAGGGAGCTTCAGAAGTCAAATTTTGGGTGAAGCTCCTCAGTTATGTGAGGCTAAGGCCCAGTGGCTCCCTACCCTGCCCCTGTAACAGACCTGAGAAAATTCAAGCAGAGTACAGGGTGAGGATACCATTTTCTCCAATGCTGATGTAAACTTGGCTCCATCACCCTCAGTCCTGGTGATATCAGAGGCATGGGAAACAATCATCTGGATGAAAGACCACACTGAGAGCTGTCCAGGCCTCAGGCGACCCTTAAGCTCCTTTTTCTAAAACTGGGACATATGACATCCAAAGCAAGAAAACCTATCCTGAATTACTGTCTCTGCTCTTGGGTAATCAAGCTGTTAATGGCCTCATTCCCTTCTCCCATCCCTCTCTAGACTTTGTCATTTTCACACAAGATAGATATCATGTATGAAATGAGTCGCCAGTCCAGGTTAGATGCACGATACTGGATGCTTGGGGCTGGTACACTGGGACAACCCAGAGGGAGGGTATGGGGAGGGAGGAGGGAGGAGGGTTCAGGATGGGGAACACATGTATACGTGTGGCGGATTCATTTCGATATTTGGCAAAACTAATACAATATTGTAAAGTTTAAAAATAAAATTAAATTAAAAAAAAAAGAAGAAGATGTGAGAAAGGCAAAAAAAAAAAAAAGATTCATTCTAAGACCACAGCATTCAGTAATATCAAAGAGGAAAAACTGGTTCAAAGTTACCAAAGAGGAAAATTGGCTCCTCAAAGATGGTGGTAAGCAGTCTTAGCTCCAAAGCCCCTGGGGTTTGGGGAAGGGGAATAAGATGATGATAGCAACCTATGTAAATATACATCTATGGGATGAAGAGATAATTACACTCTCTGGGCTTTACTGGGCATCCATGTGATGAGTGCCTGACACAGGTCCCCTGAAGCACAGAAGCAGAAAGACAAAGAAAAAGCCTCTGGGATTTCTAAGTCATGTTAGTTGCAAAAGGAAGACAGGGAGAATGATTCACGAGTCTTCCCCAAATTATCTCATGACAACCTCATCCCTTCCTCTGTTCAGGGACATAAAGATGTTAGCTCAGCAACTGTTCATCTCAAGTTTCCACATTCTCCATAATCCGTTCGCAAAGGCCTGGTACAAAGTGCATGTGGTAAATGTCAACTGACCCACGTTAGAACTCTACAAATAAGTTAGGGCTTAGGTTCAGAAATCCTTAATTCCTTGTTGGTAAGCCTCCCACTTAGATCTTCATATATGTTCAGTTATTCAACAGCTTGTTCTACATGACATCAGAACACACCAGTTATGATTATTCACTGCTCACCTCTCCCCCTCACCCCCCCACACCCCTTCCCAGTTGTAAGAACACTGTTTCACTTTGTGGCTTGGCAGTTTGAAAAATAATATATATTTTTTTTCCAGGAAGAGGATCAGAGGAAAGAAAATACAGAATGATGGATCTATTTAATTTAAGGAAAAACAGTGATTTTCCAAGGAAAAAGGATGGTCTGGCATTAACAGAAGTTCATGCTACCTAAAAGTAAGAAGCCAAATGGATTCGTTCATTATAAATAAGTGTGTATTTTACACAAGACAAAAAAAAAAAAAACAAGAGAGAGAGATGAAATTTTCTCTTCATGAACAGAACTGAGTACAAATGCTCCTTGGGTCAGAAACAAAATGTGTTAACACCAGACTGCAGGAAACCATCCTCAGCAGAAGAGAAGTCCTGCTGAGAATACTGGACCCAGGCCAGCGGTGAGCTTCACTCTACCTCTCTGCTCAGAAGACAGAGCTTATTCTCCCTTCTGTACACACACACTGCCAAATCTCAGACACTCACCTACTTGTCTGTTTTGTAAGCAAGTCTCCAAAAGAAGATTAGGTCATGAGAAATGGATGGCCACATTTCTTTAAAATCTATAGAAGTGAAGAATGAATGCACTTCGTAACATCCCCCTCAGTAAGGAACTGTCTGAGCGTCAGCACTATTGACCCAGGATTTGCAAGACAGCCATTGTATAAACGTGGGCAGCCCCACTGGTCCCTGGTCTCCCTCAAATTAGATGAGAGGGTGCTCCTACAAAATGAGTTTTACTAGGAGAATGTGGCCAGATTGCTTTTTGTACACTCTCCCCTACGAGCCTGTGGTCAGTGCCTTTTAAAGCATCTGAGAGTAGTGAAAAATGTATCAAAGGCATCAAGGTGATTTACCAGGAAGACGAGTGTTCCCTGATAATAACAATAGCAATAACAACAGCAACTGATCGCTGCTTTCAAAAAAGCTGAGAAAAAAGAACTTCACTTCAAAAAAACTGAGGGAAAAAAGTATTTTTTTTTCTCTTGGTTTCAAAGGACTTAGTACTTTCATACTCACTATGCACTCTGTAATTGCCTTTACACATTTGTCTCTCCCATTGGTTGGTGGATTTCATAAAATCCTGCCCTATTCTTATTCATCTTTTTATGCATAGAGACTTCAGGGTAAGTAGAAAGGAACAGACTCTCACTAAGTGTTCAATGGATAGATGAATGTATGAAGAAATCCTGTGCACCAGAGTACATCAGGAAATAATATCCAAAATTCTTGAGATAAAAATGAAAGAGATCATCAAAGTAAAATTTCCCACACGAATCATCCAAACATTGAGAGGACCTCATTAGAGTTCATCAGTGATTCATTACAAATAATTACACAAGTATTCTAGATAAGGGAATGTTGAAATGTGCACTTACCATCACTGACACCATTGGAAACATTGGCCATACCCAAAATAGCTACAGCTTGTGCGACCTGGAAAAGAGACACACTGAGGAGTCCAGAGGTGACAGTGTCAGTGTCTCTGGGAAGTCTGGAAGTTGTTGTCTCATACAGGAGGATTTAAGGAAGCTGAGGGTAGTCTGTTCTCTTGACCCCAGGGTTAGCACTTAGCGAGGGGCAGGAAGTTGGAAAAGGACCCAGGGTCAGACCTCTACAATGGTGTGAAGTAGATGAAATTTGTCTCCACCTCCTCTTTTACTGACCTCCTCATTGTCTCTTCACTGACCCTCATCTGTCTGTCCTTAGTAATCACACGGAGGAAGTTCCAGCAGAGAAATTCAGACTAAGGTATAAATTACTTATAATGATTGTACAAGTTAGTTCCCCATGGACATGGCCTTTTAAATAAGAAGCAGTGTTGTTACTCCAGGAAATAATAATGCAATAGTGGAATTTCTATCATGAATATACAAGGAATATGTTTGTCTGTGCCAGCTTGGAGTTGACTAGGTAAGCTACCCTCTGAATTAACTATTGACTATCAACAATAGAAACATTTTTTTAATCTTTGGAAATTTAAGATTCAGGCCCTGCATCTCCTGTGACTATATGACTATTTTTGTCTAGAAAACACTTTCACCTCCAAGAATGGTTGATAAAAACCAAGAGGATAGCGGGTTCAGACACTGATCAGTGATTCTCTAGAGACCCCAAGTGGTCAGAATAGGAACTCATTTTTGTATTCAATAATAAATAGAATGAAGGAAGATATGGGAATATTAATGGGGCAAAATAAAGACCTACAATTTGGTGATCTCTATGAAGGAACAGGGCTTTCTCGGTAGCTAGTGATAAAGAATCCGCTTGCCAATGCAGGAGATGCAGGTTCAATCCCTGCATTGGGAAGATCTCCTGGAGAAGGAAATGGCAACCCACTCCAGTATTCTTGCCTGGGAAATCCCATGGACAGAGGAGCCTGTCAGGTTACTTGTAAAAGAGTCAGGTATGACTTAGCAACTAAAAAACGACAACAATTAAGGAAACATTTGGAACTTTCAGTGATGACAGTTTCAGCCATTTACTTTTCCTCTACTTTTGTTTCTCTACACGCTAGTAAAGTAATGCTCAAAACTCTCCAAGCCAGGTTTCAGCAATATGTGAACCGTGAACTTCCTGATGTTCAAGCTGGTTTTAGAAAAGGCAGAGGAACCAGAGATCAAATTGCCAACATCCGCTGGATCATGGAAAAAGCAAGAGAGTTCCAGAAAAACATCTATTTCTGCTTTATTGACTATGCCAAAGCCTTTGACTGTGTGGATCACAATAAACTGTGGGAAATTCTGAAAGAGATGGGAATACCAGACCACCTGATCTGCCTCTTGAGAAATTAGTATGCAGGTCAGGAAGCAACAGTTAGAACTGGACATGGAACAACAGACTGGTTCCAAATAGGAAAAGGAGTATGTCAAGGCTGTGTATTGTCCCCCTGTTTATTTAACTTATATGCAGAGTAGTACATCATGAGAAACGCTGGACTGGAAGAAACACAACCTGGAATCAAGATTGCCGGGAGAAATATCAATAACCTCATATATGCAGATGACACCACCCTTATGGCAGAAAGTGAAGAGGAACTCAAAAGCCTCTTGATGAAAGTGAAAGTGGAGAGTGAAAAAGTTGGCTTAAAGCTCAACATTCAGAAAACGAAGGTCATGGCATCCGGTCCCAACACTTCATGGGAAATAAATGGGGAAACAGTGGAAACAGTGTCTGACTTTATTTTTCTGGGCTCCAAAATCACTGCAGATGGTGACTGTAGCCATGAAATTAAAAGACGCTTACTCCTTGGAAGGAAAGTTATAACCAACCTAGATAGCATATTCAAAAGCAGAGACATTACTTTGCCAACAAAGGTTTGTCTAGTCAAGGCTATGGTTTTTTCAGTGGTCATGTATGGATGTGAGAGTTGGACTGTGAAGAAGGCTGAGCGCCAAAGAATTGATGCTTTTGAAGTGTGGTGTTGGAGAAGACTCTTGAGAGTCCCTTGGACTGCAAAGAGATCCAACCAGTCCATTCTGAAGGAGATCAGCCCTGGGATTTCTTTGGAAGGAATGATGCAAAAGCTGAAACTCCAGTACTTTGGCCACATCATGCAAAGAGTTGACTCATTGAAAAAGACTCTGATGCTGGGAGGGATTGGGGGCAGGAGGAGAAGGGGACGACAGAGGCTGAGATGGCTGGATGGCATCACTGACTCGATGGATGTGAGTCTCAGTGAACTCCGGGAGTTGCTGATGGACAGGTAGGCCTGGCATGCTGCAATTCATGGGGTCACAAAGAGTCGGACACGACTGAGCGACCGATCTGATTTGATCTGATCTGATCCTTTCTCTTTATAATCTGTGTTATAATTCCATTTGTCTGAAGCGCCTTTGAGGGCACTTAGCCTTACTATGTCCTTGCTGTCCATTTGCATTGTTTTACCTGGCTTGTCCACAAAACAAAAACCAACTTGCCCCTCAAAGTGTCCAGCTGAGAGTTTCTTTCACATATTCAAAGGACACCTACATCTTGTTTCACGCTGACATTCACGTGGTCTTCTGTTACTTGATTCTCACAAATACAGACATGCACTCTCAGATAAATACAAGAATATGCTATTGCTGCCTTTGATTTTTCACCCTTCTCCTGCCAGGAGAGTGTTTCTTCAGGGGCATCAAACAGACTATCCCAGCGCATTCAGTTTTAAGTGCTGAGGAATCAAAAAACTAGATTCCTCAGTTCATTGTGAAGCTCAGGAAACAGAAATGGCCAAGTTTTCTTTCTGAGATGATCCTTCCCAACGAATAAAAATAATCTCCATGAGTTCAGTTCAGTTCAGTCGCTCAGTCATGTCCGACTCTTTGTGACTCCATGAATCGCAGGACGCCAGGCCTCCCTGTCCATCACCAACTCCCGGAGTTCACTCAGACTCACATCCATCGAGTCAGTGATGCCATCCAGCCATCTCAGCCTCTGTCGTCCCCTTCTCCTCCTGCCCTCAATCTCTCCCAGCATCAGACTCTTTTCCAGTGAGTCAACTCTTGGCATGAGGTGGCCAAAGTACTGGAGTTTCAGCTTTTGCATCATTCCTTCCAAAGAAATCCCAGGGCTGATCTCCTTCAGAATGGACTGGTTGGATCTCTTTGCAGTCCAAGGGACTCTCAAGAGTCTTCTCCAACACCACACTTCAAAAGCATCAATTCTTTGGTGTTCAGCTTTCTTTATAGTCCAACTCTCACATCCATACATGACCACTGGAAAAACCATAGCCTTGACTACATGGACCTTTGTTGGCAAAGTAATGTCTCTGTTTTTCAATATGCTATCTACTTTGGTCATAACTTTTCTTCCAAGGAGTAAGCATCTTTTAATTTCATGGCTGCAGTTACCATCTGCAGTGATTTTGGAGCCCCCAAAAATAAAGTCTGACACTGTTTCCACTGTTTCCCCGTCTATTTCCCATGAAGTGATGGGACCAGATGCCATGATCTTCGTTTTCTGAATGTTGAGCTTTAAGCCAACTTTTTCACTCTCCACTTTCACTGTCTTTTTTTTTTTTTAAACTTTACAATATTGTATTGGTTCTGCCATATATCAAAATGAATCCACCACAGGCATACATGTATTCCCCATCTTAAACCCTCCTCCCTCCTCCCTCCCCATACCATCCCTCTGGGTCGTCCCAGTGCACCAGCCCCAAGCATCCAGTATCGTGCATCAAATCTGGACTGGCGACTCGTTTCATATATGATTCCACTTTCACTTTCATCAAGAGGCTTTTTAGTTCCTCTTCACTTTCTGCCATAAGGGTGGTGTCATCTGCATATCTGAGGTTATTGATATTTCTCCCAGCAATCTTGATTCCAGCTTGTGCTTCTTCCAGCCCAGCGTTTCTCATGATGTACTCTCATAGAAGTTAAATAAGCAGGGTGACAATATACAGCCTTGACGAACTCCTTTTCCTATTTGGAACCAGTCTGTTGTTCCATGTCCAGGTCTAACTGTTGCTTCCTGACCTGCATATAGGTTTCTCAAGAGGCAGGTCAGGTGGTCTGGTATTCCCACCTCTTTCAGAATTTTCCACAGTTTATTGTGACCCACACAGTCAAGGCTTTGGCATAATCAATAAAGCAGAAATAGATGTTTTTCTGGAGCTCTTTTGCTTTTTCAATGACCCAGCAGATGTTGGCAATTATCTCTTCTATGGAGATTATGAAGAGATAATCTCCATAGATTTGTGGTAAAAGAAATATAAATATCTATGTTAACCTGATGCTTTATTTGCTATACTTTTTATGAATAAATTTTATTTTACTCTACCAAATTTTCTCATCTAACTACTAAAATTATATAGATATATGTCATATATTAAAATACATACTGACCAATATTGTACTAGAAGGACATTTCTCTAGAATTAGACTGTAATTCCTCCTGGCTTTGAACTAATCATATCTTATAATGGAAAGAAATGAACTGCATCAAAAGGAATGGGGAGTATGATCTGCAAACACACCATCTATAAATCTTACTGAGCTCCTGCTTTGCCTTGAAGTTCTGGTCCAAGATCATAAACAGTTTTCTCTAATTCATTTTTGAAAATCACTATGTCAGATGAAGCCCTTCTCACTTAATTCTGAGAGGTCTGGATTTAACACTGAGAGTAGGTCAGGCCAATGATAGCAGCAGCAGAGTCATCACTCCTTTCGTCCTTCCAATTCTCCCTTTTGGAATAGGAATGTCTATCCTATGCCTGCCCTACCACTGTATTTTGGAAGGAATTGTATTTTGTCTGGTTTCACAGATTCACAGCTGGAGAGGAATTTTGCCACAGGAATGAATCATACCTCAAGTCTCACGGATATCTGATTTAGATATTTAGATGAGACTGGACTTTCAGCTTTCAGAATGGATGCTGGATTGAGTTAAGACTTTTGGAGCTGCTGGGATGAACTGAATGTATTTTGCATGCTTCTTGTTGTTTAGTCGCTAAGTCATGTCCAACTCCTTTGAGACCCCATGAGCTATAGCCTGTCAGGCTTCTCTGTACATGGGATTTCCCAGGCAAGAATATTGGGGTAGGTTGCCATTTCCTCCTCCAAGGGATTTTCCTGACCCAGGGATCAAAGCCCTGTCTCCTGCACTGGCAGGCAGATTCTTTACCACTAGTCCATCAGGGAAGCCATTTTGCATGTTAGAAATCTGATGGACCAGAGGCAGAATGCTATGGACTAAAATGTATCCCCCAAACTTCATACGTTGAAGCTCTAACCCCCAGTATGACAGCCTTGGAGATGAGGCATTTGAGGGGTAATTTAGGTTTAGATGAAGTCATAATGGTGGGGCCTCATGATGGAATTAGTGCCGCTCTAAGAAGAGACACCAGAGAGCTGGTACTCTCTTTCCCCATCCATGTGAGGACACAGCAAGAAGTTGACTGTCTACAAGTCAGGAAAAGAACTTTCACCAGAAACTGGCCATGCTGACACCTTGATCTCAGACTTTCAGTTTCCAGAATTTCTGTGATGCAAGCCAGTTTATGATATTTTGTTATGGCAGCCCAAGCAGACTAGGATTTTATACACAATGCCAGTTTCATACATGATGCATATATTAATACCACTAATCTAGAAGTTAATCCCACCAAGACCTGATTCCTACTGACAAGAGGCACTGACCTAGATCCCTTCTTCACATAGGTCCCTTCTCCCCTGGGCTACTGTGCCTTTGCTCTTAAAACTTAAGTAATTTCTTCAAAGCTCCTTTATATATATATATGCATTTTATTTTATTAAACTTTAAGATATGATTTTTATTGAACAATATGAATATTACTCATATTTTAAAAGATTAGTTTTGGTAAAAAAAAAAGAAAAATATTTCCTAGATTACTAGTTAGACAGTTAAAGCAAAAAAGTATAAATATGAAGGTCATTTTCCACATGTTAGAGATTAGAATACTAATGGATTCACTTCAATAAATTTTTTTTCATAAGCATTTACATGATTACCCACAACTGTATCAACCTGCAGAGGACCAAATACATGTATAAGAGGAAGATGATCCCCCAAATAAGATATATTAAAAAAAAACAAACAAACTGATTATATCCTAAATGTCTTCCTGTACATGGGATTTTGTCAGTGAGTATCAGTAAGAGAATTCTTTGTTATATACATATGCATTTTAATTGTTCAATTTAAGAACTGCAGTGTGGACTTCTCACCTTTCATCCAAAGAACCTATAGCCCAAGACTACCCAACTCTAGCTGCCACACTTGAGGATTCTGAGGAGCCAGGGGAGACTCTGGACAAAATCCTCATTTCCTAGCAAGAGCTTCTGTGTCAAGCCCCTAATCTGATTCCCAATCTGCTGCACTTAGTTCCCTCTTCTTTATCTAAGATCTAGGTGGAAGCCAAGTGAAGCCATCTGCTGTGAAAGTCCAACTCCTGGACCCTTCCAACCCTACAACTTCAGAAGGAAGAGAGTAGAGAGTGATTATATTATTTCATTACAAAATCCAACCATTTGCTAATTCCTAAAATAAGTATTGAGTGCTAATATATAAACGTTATCACATAGAATATGCCAGATTTTGGTTTTATTTTCCAAAATCGTAAGACTGTACTTATGTGTATAAAAACGTTTTCAATTTTAGGCACAATGATTGCTTTTAGGGAAGAAGCTGTTTTTCTTTTGGACTGTCTATTATGGTAGAAGATGGACTCTGAAGGTACGAGGATCAGAAGAACAAAAACAATAAAGGAGATAGCTAAACTGTCCTGCTAGTGCTCCACGGGAGAAAATGAGAGGGATTGGTGTTGCTCCAGATTGAGGGGGAAGAGGAGACACCCAGAGCCAAATGAATGGCATGGTAGGAGCAGCAGAAAAGTGTAAGGCAAAGTAGCCAGTGAAGAGTCTAACTTTCAAAAATAAGAATGGTAAAAACTAAGAACTGGTTTAAGAACAACTCAGTAGTTGTCAGAAATGCTTTGTATTTCAGCAGTGAATCCTCATCTAACTCCCTACCCACTTACCCAGTGCACATGGCCCGCAGGTCAGTGGCGCCCCCTGGAGCACCCTGTGCCCGCCTGCCTGGAGGGCGGTTTGCAGACACCATTGTTTCCGACTCCCCAGAGCCCTTTCAGGCCCTGCCAGTCCAGCCCATGCCTGTTGCTCAAGTCTTTATAAATGCGTAAAAGTAATTTGGTAAATTAGTAAATTCGGTAAATTCAGCAAATTGATCATTCAACAATTGGCAAACTGGACTGACTGTCTTGGTGCTAGGAGACGAAAATCATTTCCAGGTTTTGGCAAGCCTGCCCACCGTTATATTTAATACAGTGCTTTGATGTTCACTCCCTCCATTCCCCCACTTTCCCCATACACACCAAAGTGTCTGAAATTCAAGAATCAGCCTTCATTCTCTGAGAGGATCAGCAGCTTCCTCTTTAGGCCTGAAGAGATCATCTGACCAAAGTTCATTTCTACAGGCCCCCTTTAATCCAAAAACTAAGAGAAAATGATTAGCCAGCTTTACCCATTAGAAGATTTATCTTTAAATGAGACAAGCTACTATCAACCTCGGCAAATAGATTATGTCAGAAGTAGGGCATAGACCAGTGGTTAGAATGCATGGCTACAGGTCATGACTACAAAGTGAACGGGCCTGCCCTTCAGCTCCACATCCCATCCTAGGAATACTTTCTGGAGGGTGAAGGGGAGGCCTATGGCACTACAGAAAAACCAGGTTCATGTATGTCTCTCTTTTTCCCCTGTAATTCACTCATTGCATCATTCAGGAATTTAGCTCCAGATGCCATGAAAGGGCAGGGTTCAGGCCCCTTTTTGGTGAAGGCATTCTTTGCCCTTCAGAGAGACCATCGTCTGCCACTGAAGGTGGGGGGGGGGTCACATTGCTCCCCTGAGGGATGCTCTTCTCAAGTGGCCCAGGACTGAGCTCTCATGTAGATCCTGGGTGGGCCCAGTTTTCAGGGTGGGACCACCCAGAGCAGAGCTGGGTCCTGCCAGGAAAAAACAGGGCAGAAGGAATGTGGATGGTGGGCAAGAAAATGAGAACATCTAGTCTTCTTACCTTAAAACTATCTCTCTCCATCACCAAGACAGATAAAACAGAGCTAAGCACACACTGAAGAGAAGTCCTATTCCAATGAGCAGGAAAACCCCAGATGGAAACGTTAAAATCACAGAAAAGCACAGAGCACATGACGCCCCCACTGGGAGCCCCCAGCACCAGGCCAGCCAACGCTCTGCATCTTGAAAGCCAAAGATACATCTGCAGAATTGCACACCATGTAGCAGCCACAGCAGAGTCCCATGCTGGGGAAAAGGGCAAAGGTGAGGTTGTGAGTCTCTCCCATCACTCTATCCCCAAGTCCTAAGGACTCATCTGGCACCAAGCCAAGGAGGGGACTATCAGCCTGTGTTCTTCCAAGTCAGTGAACAGCAGGATGATCAGTGCACCCAACCTCAAACCAGGGATCCTCCTGCCATAGGCCAGTTGGACAGTGGGGATAGCTACCTATGACAGGCCTCCAAACGCAGAGTGGGAATTATGTGAATGAGGGTGTAGCATCGCTATGCTCAAGTTTAAAAAGTTGTGTAATTGTGAAGAAACAAAAGCTCTCTGGAGCCCTCTAATCAGATTTGGGGAGGGGCTAGATTTGTGCAACTGAACAAATATGGAACTTAAAGCAAAATCTAGAAGACTAGTGCACAGCTCCCTCTCCTCAGCAGAACTTAAACAGACACCACCTATTATTAATAACACTCCTTCATTTGCTTGGGAACCAGGCCAGCACACAGGACTGAATGCTCAGCATGTAGCTGGGATAGATCCCTCCGGCACCATCTGCAGCTGCATGAACACTTTTCAGAAACCACCAAATTCAATACCCCACACAACCAAGGTTGGATCCTCGGGGAGAGGCCAATTCTGCCTGCGGTCTTTCATGTTTGATGAGTTGTTCTGATTCTGAAAGGAGGTCTGACATTCCTGACACTGAGGGGCGGGGGTTGGGGGTCAGCCTGACAGGGGTCAGCAGGAAACGTCCTGTGGTCCTGTGGGAAGCCAGCACAAGCCTTCCAGAAACAGCTTGTGCCACTGTCTCCCCAGCCCTCAGCCCGTTCCACTTCCTGGGCTTAGATGAGAACAAGGCGAAGAAACAGAGATGGGTCATATTTCATCCTCCAGCCCCTGAGCTACAAAAGCCCTCAGTCCTGCGGCTTCCTCCTCAAGTCCACAGAGCAGAGCGGCTGCAGATGGGCATGAATCGCCCTCTGTCATCCCTGGCCGGCCCGGGCGTGGAGTGCCGTGGGGGTTCACACTGTCATCCTTGTTACGCTGACAGCCTCTCACAGAGCGCTTCTGTCTGGATGGCACATTCAGTTTCAATGGTTTCAAGTCAAGTCCCAGAAGCTGACATGACCTCTCCCCCAGGAAATAAAGAGCATGAGTGTGAGAGGGGATCTGGCTTTCCACCGGGGCCTTATCGCTCTGCACCGGAAGAGACTTTTAAACCAGTCTCCCAACAAAGATTGTAAGCAAATTGTTCTTGGAGATTCCCTCTTTGACCACCAGGGTCCCACACATTCTTGCTGTTCATCGTAGCTCCAGGAGGCTGGGGACATAGCCGTGGACTTATAGCTGCACAGATAACCCGTCCTGTGCTCAGCACAGTACCTGGCACATAGTAGGCGCTCAGAGGAAGTCATAGGCTGAATGAAGCATCACATCCCACATCCACGTGTAACCATCACATATATATACAGATATACTTTGAGGTCTGGATTTATGTGTGGCATATTATAAAAGGGAAACCTTTTTATATTAAAAAAAATGCTCAGAGTACGAATATATAATGTGGATTGCTTGGAAATGTGGCCAATTTTTTGGCAAAATTGACAAAAATTAATTCTGTATCTAAAGTCACAATATATAATGACAAAATGAATATTTTCCTATGAGAATATGATGATCATATTTCTAATAAATGTAAGAGTCATGCTTGAATGAGTCAGATGAAATTTCTCTGATGTGACCAAAATACATTCCCTTGTACAAATACATGATTTCACAAAGGTGCCACATTATATAATTTTTAAAACTATCAACCTGACTTATTCAAAAATATTTCAACTTTAAAAAATATCTATGTTGACTGTGTAGTGAATAATAAACTGATTACATAAATAATTTCATTTTAAAAAGCATTATTTCAATCTTCCATTTATAATAAGCACATTAAAAATAACAGATGCCTGAGATCATTTTGAATATTGTTTGATGTTAAGGTAAAAGAACCATATAAAACTTTCTAACCTGGGCTGAAAAAAAGGAGAAGAGGGAAACACTTGTACATTCTTGGTGGGAATGTAAATTGGTGCAGCTATCATGGAAAACAGTATGGAGGTTTCTCAAAAAACTAAAAATATAACTACCACATGACCCAGCAATTCCACTCCTGGGTATAAATCTGAAAAAAAACCAAAACACTAATTTGAAAAGATATATGCATCTCTATGTTCATAGCAGCATTACTTAAAATTGCTAAGATATGGAACCAACCTCTGGTTGTTCATCAACAGATGAATGGATAAAGAAGATGCAGTATATACATATAATGGGAATATTACTCAATCATAAAGATTAAAATTTTGCATTTGTAACTACAGGAATGGACTTGGAGGGTATTATGCTAAGTGAAATGAATCAGACAGTAGAAGACAAATACTGTATAATATCACTTATAGTGAAATCTAAAAAATACTACATTGAAGAACTAGTGAATATAACAAAAAAAGAAGCAAATTCACAGATACAGAGAACAAGCTAGTGGTTACTAGCAGGGAGAGGGATGGAGAGAGGCGCAAGAGATGGGTTTAAGGGGATTAAGAGGTATGAACTATTGTGTTTAAAATGAGCCACAAGTATATATTATACAACACAGGGAAAATAGCCAATATTTCATGATAACTATGAATGGAGTGTGTGCATGCATGCTAAGTTGCTTCAGTCATGTCTGATTCTTTGTGACCCTATGGACTATGGCCCACCAGCGTCCTCTGTCCATGGTATTCTCCAGGCAAGAATACTGGAGTGGGTTGCCATGCCATCCTCCAGGGGATCTTCCTGACTGAGAGATCAAACCAGTGTCTCTTATGTCTCCTGCATTGGCAGACAGGTTCTTTACCACTAGCACCACTTGGGAAGCCCATGAATGGAATATAACCTTTAAAATTGTGAATCACTATTCTATACACCTGTGAGTTGTATAACATTGCATATTAACTATACAAAAAAAAAGACTTTTTAAGTTGTTTTAAGTGAAAGGTAGAGAAATATTGAATGAGCCCAACTACAGAGGTGAAAATTTCAACCCACAAAGAAGAGCCCAGAGTCTCCCAGAAAGCAAGTGAGGGCCGCACACACTACACACAAGGGGAAACCAATTGGCTGAGAAGGGTCAGCCTCATTCTGTCCTGAGCGTAAGACACTTTCTACACTTCCTGGGGTGATTGGAGGGTAGTGGAAAGACTTCAACTCAAAAGCGTTGCCCCTTGGACTGCCATTAGTTGGTGCATTGTCTACTGTGGATTTAAGATTTAAATGGGTGAAAGCACTAGGCAAAATATAGAATGACAAGGATGTTAGTTGAGGTTAGGTCAACAGCTGAAATTTCATGGTCAGAAGTTCAGTCTTTTAACTTTAGCTTTATTGTCTCAACTACTGCTGCTGCTGCTGCTGCTCCTTTGCTGCTAAGTCGCTTCAGTCGTGTCCGACTCTGTGCGACCCCATAGACGGCAGCCCACCAGGCTCCCCTGTCCCTGGGATTCTCCAGGCAAGAACACTGGAGTGGGTTGCCATTTCCTTCTCCAATGCATGAAAGGGAAAAGGGAAAGTGAAGTCGCTCAGTCGTGTCCGACTCCTAGCGACCCCATGGACTGCAGCCTACCAGGCTCCTCCGTCCATGGGATTTTCCAGGCAAGAGTACTGGAGTGGGGTGCCATCGCCTTCTCCAGTCTCATGTACTAAGGTAGTATATTTATTCACCAAACATGACTAGAGTACTAATTGTATGCCAGGCACTTTCCTAGACACCAGGGACATAGAAATGAAAGGCACATGATCCTTGCTGCAATCTGTCACCAGTCCTAGGAGAGTAGCATGTTCCAGAAACAACTTCATAGAACTTTATTTATCTATATTTTCCTAGATGACTAGAAGGACCTGGGATAGTCTCAAAGCAGAAACGAGGAAGGGGAAGAGTTAAAGGAAAATGCCAAAAGGCAAAAAGAAGGAAGAGATTACTAAAAGAGGTGCCTTTTGGTGGCAGCCCTCCCTCATGGCCACGTCATCCCAGGATCAGCCCTAACCTAACCAAAATGACTGAAGGTATTAGCAAAGTGAGGGTTGTAAGACTGCTAGCAAAACACAGATCCACAGCATCAGCATACCTTTAGTCTTGAAGAGAATGGAAACACAATACTTTTTCTCTGAGCGTTCATGCTCTTTAATATGTTTGCCCCAAATCCTTGCAATGAAGAAGGAATTCTTCCTTTCTGTTTCCATCAACCACGAGAACTCAGAATCATCTGGTGTTTGTGTCGCACTATGTATTGAATGAAGCAGAGGTAGATGAAAGTCAAATACATCCTGTACTTCCTGCCAAGTTAGAAAATGGGCCCCAGATCACAGCCAGATGTGTAAATCAAGCCATATCACATCTTGCCCTTCCAGAGCTCCGCTGATCTGAGACACTTAGAAATAGGAGCAGGTAGGAATGTACTTCCTAACTTAGAAAACTAAGGATGTTTTCCCCAAGATGGAAGTAAAGATTTAGACTCAGGGAGAAAAATCTGAATTTTCTGGTGCCGGACATTAGGTTTACCCTTGGCAAAGCATTTAGAACTGCTTGGAAAAAGTCGAAAGACTTGTTAGACATCAAAAACTCGGAACAATGCTTTAATGATATAAGTGTAAATGAATCTTTGACACATATGGATTAAATTTCCCTTACAAAGCACATGTTAAAGCACTGAAGAAAAATGTTTCTGAAAAGTCACATGTCCAGTTTACCAAATGAGCACAGACTATGTGATAGATCATCTATGAGCCCCACGTTTGTACACCCCACAGGACACACACTACCCACTGCTGCTGCTGCTAAGTCACTTCAGTCGTGTCCGACTCTGTGCGACCCCATAGATGGCAGCCCACCGTCCCTGGGATTCTCCAGGCAAGAACACTGGAGTGGGTTGCCATTTCCTTCTCCAATGCAGGAAAGTGAAAAGTGAAAGTGAAAAGTGAAAGTGAAGTCGCTCAGTCGTGTTCGACTGTTAGCAACCCCATGGGCTGCAGCCCACCAGGCTCCTCCGCCCATGGGATTTTCCAGGCAAGAGTACTGGAGTGGGGTGCCATTGCCTTCTCTGACACACTACCCACAGGTGGACACATCTCAGGCAGATACATCCCGTCTCAGGCAAAACTTAATATCCACTTTCAAAAGAATGTAATTGGAACTTTATCTTACACCATACACAAATACACAAAAATCAACTCAAAATGGATTAAAAATTAAAACACAAGACCTAACGCCTAAAAACTCCTAGAAGAAAGCACAGGAGAAAAGCTCCTTGACATACGTCTTGGTGATGATTTTTGGGATTTGACACCAAAAGCACAAACAACAAAACAAAAATAAATATGAGGGACTACATCAAACTAAAAGCTTCTGGACAGTAAAAGAAACAACAAAATGAAAAGACAATCTATGCAACAGGAGAAAATATTCATAAATCATATATCTGACATGGGGCTAGTGGTAAATAACCCACCTGCCAATGGAGGAGACACAAGACACCCAGGTTTGATCTCCTCCAGGAGATCCAGGGAAGATCTCCTGGAGGAGGGCAATCCACTCCAGTATTCTTGCCTGGAAAGCCCCATGGACAGAAGAGCCAGGAGGGCTACAGTTCATAGGGTGGCAAAGAGTCAGACACAACTGAAGCAACCCAGCATGTATGAGTACCTATCTGATAAGGCGTTAATATCCAAAATATATAAGGCATGCATACAACAACAATTGCAGAGAAGCAAATAACCAGATTTTTTAAATGGGCAAAGGATGTGAATAGGTGTTTTTCCAAGGAAGACATACAAATGCAAACAGGTGTGTGAAAAGGTATTCAACATCAAATGCAAAACCACAGTAAGGTGTCACCCCACACCTGTTAGGATGGTTATTATAAAAAAGTCAAAAGATAAGTTTTGGCTAAGATGTAGGCAAAGGGAATAATTTTACACTGTTGGTGGGAATGTAAATTCATATGGCCTATATGAAAAATATCATGGAAGTTCCTAAAAAAATTAAGAATAGAACTACCATATGATCTAGAAATTCCACTTTTGGACATATTATCAAAGAGATAACTGAACTCTCATGTTCAGCATTGTTATAGTCAAGATATGAAAACAGCCTAAGTGTCTATCAACAGATGAATGGATAAAGAAAATGTGTAAAATCTATTATTTAACGAAATATTACTCAGCCTCAATTAAAAAAAAGAAATCCTGCTATTTGCAGCATCATAAATAAACTGGAGGACATTGTGCCAAGTGAAACAAGCCAGAGAAAGACAACCACAGTGCGGTGTCAGCTTATAAGTGGAATCTAAAGCAGCTGAACGGAACTTTTTACAGAAGCAGAAGAACGGTAGTCATCACAGGCGAGGGGTGTGGGGGGAATGGGGAGATGTCTGATATCTGTCAAAGGGTACAAAGGTTCAGTTATAAAATGAAAACCTTTGGTGACCTAATGTACAGTATGTGACTATATTAATAATCATTGTATACTTGAAATTTGCTAAAAGTATAGATCTTAAGTATTCTCACCACCAACGACAACAACAAAAAAAGGGTAGCTCTATGAGGACACAGGCTTCCCAGGTGGCTCCAAAGAATCCACCTGCCAGTGCAGGAGTTCGATCCCTGGGTTGGGAAAACTCCCTGGAAAAGGAAGTGGCAACTCACTCCAGTGTTCTTGTCTGGAGAATCCCATGGACAGAGAAGTCTGGTGTGCTACCATCCAGGGTGTCGCAAAGAGTCGGACACAACTTAGTGACTGAGCACATATGAGGAGATGGATATGTTAACTTGACTGTGTAAAAATCATATGTGTATATACAACCATCACACTATACTTTCTATACAATTTGTCAATAAAACTTCAATATAGTGGAAAAAAACCACAGTAGGAGTCTAATAAGGTAAAAATGAGATGAAAAAAATTGGAATGAAATTAAAAAACAACCTATGGGCTATTAACCATAAACTTGTTAGTCCTTTTTATTTATTTTTTATATTTTGATTCAGTGGGTCCTAGTATGACCCCAGAAACACAAGAGCACATTTTGAAAGCTGATCAGTCTATGTTCAGCCTGGGACAAAAGATAAGACTGTCTTATTGAAAAAATATAGATACACCCTGCTGCTGCTGCTGCTGCTGCTGCTAAGTCATTTCAGTTGTGTCCAACTCTGTGTGACCCCATAGACGGCAGCCCACCAGGCTCCCCTTGTCCCCGGGATTCTCCAGGCAAGAACACTGGAGTGGGTTGTCATTTCCTTCTCCAATGCATGAAAGTGAAAAGTGAAAGGGATATCGCTCATTTGTGATCAACTTTTCACGACCCCATGGACTGCAGCCCACCAGGCTCCTCCGTCCATGGGACTCTCCAGGCAAGAGTACTGGAGTGGGTTGCCATTGCCTTCTCCAAGGGCTGCCATATATTGGGTTGGCCAAAAAGTTTCTTCATTTTTTAAGTAAAAATAAAAGACACATTTTCACCTGAACTTTATTGAACAACACATTCACCATTTTGTTCCACTATCTTCTGCCATTTTTCAGGCAACTTCATAATTTCATCTTCCTAAAACTTAATCTTTTTGAGCAAAGAACTGTTCCAGGTGCCTTCTACAGTCTTCCAGGGAATTGAAATTTTTTCCATTAAGAGAATTTTGTAAAGACCAAAATAAATGGACGTCTGAAGGCACAATGTCTGGTGAATACGGTGGATGAATCAGAACCTCCCACCAAGCTATAACATTTTTTGCCTGATCATCAAAGAAACATACAGTCTTGTGTTATCCTGATGGAAGATTATGCATTTTCTGTTGACTAATTCTGGATGGTCTTTGTCGAGTGCTGCTTTCAGTTGGTCTAATTGGGAGAAGTACTTGGAACTAACTGTTTGGTTTCCAGAAGAAGCTCACAACAGATGACTCCATTCCAATCCCACCATATACACAGCATCACTTTTTGGATGAAGACCAGCCTTTGGTGTGGTTGGTGGTGGCTCATTTTACTTTCCACATGATCTCCTCCATTTCACATTATTGTACAGTATTCACTTTTCATCTCCTGTCACAATTTATTTTAATAATGGAATGTTTTCATTATGTTTAAGTAGAGAGTTGCATGCAGAAATATAGTCAAGAAGGTTTTTTTCACTTAATTTATGTAGAATCCAAACATCAAAGTAATTAACATAACCAAGCTGGTACAAATGATTTTCAACAGCTTGATTTGGATGTTTTGAGTATATCAACTATCTCCTGCCTGGTATAATGTTGATTGTTCTCAATTAATGTTTCGATTTGACTGCTATCAACAACTGGTCTACCAGATTGTGGCACATCATCCAGAGAGAAATCTTCAACACAAAATCCCACAAACCACCTTTGACACATTCAGTCAGTCACAGGACCTTTTTCCATACACTGCACAAACCTTTCGGTCATATCCAACTCTTTGCAACCCCATGGACCGCAGCACGACAGGCCTCCCTGTCCATCACCAACTCCCGGAGTTCACTGAGACTCATGTCCATCGAGTCAGTGATGCCATCCAGCCATCTCATCCTCTGTTGTCCCCTTCTCCTCCTGCCCTCAATCCCTCCCAGCATCAGAGTCTTTTCCAATGAGTCAACTCTTCGCATGAGGTGGCCAAAGTACTGGAGTTTCAGCTTTAGCATCATTCCTTCCAAAGAACACCCAAAGATCAATAGGGAACAAAATTATTCTGGGAAAAAAATAATTAAGTTTTAGGTTTGTATCAATCCACAGTAATCAACAGTAGACAAAACAGTAAACTTTAGAAAGCAACAAACTAAGTTTTCTTAGAAAGTAGCAATAAGGCTGACATATTACAAACCCGATGAGTGACTAAACACATTAATCTAAAGTAAAATCTGGGCAAAGGTATGAGATGTGGTGCCCTGAGGTTTATAGACTATTGAGGAACAAGAACAGCTGCAGAACTGTCCTGTTATTCTCCAGGTTTAATGTTCCTAACAGTTCTCCAAACACGTATAAAAGCCGTGAAGATGCAATAAGAAAAAAAAAGTCAGGAATCATTACGTATTAAATGGGTTTACTTTCTCACCTTTAGAGTCAGCCTGATTTTTATTTATGTCTTCTAGAAAAGGGAATCAAAACTATTACTAACACCTAACAGCCTACCCTAAGAACTTCTATGATAGTTTTCGTGAAGGAAGGAAGGAAGGAAGGGAAGGAAAAGAAAGGAGGAAGGATAGGTTAGTAACACACCAGATCTGGAGCATTTAAGGAATTATAAGTGACTAGACTGAATTTAAAGCTTTATCATTAGACTGTGTGCTTCAAAACCAGATGGAAGATGAAAAATGTAGAGAAAATCTGAATAAAGCATATAAAAGCAAATAAGAATGATTTGCTTTAGGATTTAGTCATTCTTATAGAACAAACTAGAAGGGAGTTTTAGATGGAAGAAAAAGTAGGGAAATCCCAGCCAACTAATTTTGATTTGGGGCAGGGGGTAAATTTTACAGTTTCCAAAATAAATTTCTAAAAAATTTAAAACTGCCCACAGGATTGCCAAGCTATTTGATTTCAAATGTCATCATTTGGTGAGTTTAATCAGTTCCATGAAGGAAACAATAAATGATGGCCAAATGAAAATATAAACTTTAAGAGCTTAAGAATCATTAGTGAGAAGCCATGCTTTTTCCCAGGAAGCCTGATCAGCTGCGGGCTCTAGACAGAGGGAGAGTCTTCTCGAATTTACATAATCTTAAATTAAAGAATGAAATGTGGCTAAACAGGAGAAAAACAGATTAAAAAGGACAAGTTCTCATTAATTACTCAAAGTTTTTATAGGAAGTAGCTATAAAGGTTTCATATGTTTCCCACTTCTCCCTAGAATAGGTTTTACCAAATTTTAGTAAAGACATGGGTGGAAATATTTCTGTCAGAGTATTAACTTAAATTTCATTTTCAATTCTTATTTTCAGACACTGAGTCCTGTGGTTGGCATTACATTAGTGTTTCTGGAGGGTGGTCATGTTGCCAATGATTTTTAATGGATGTCAAAGTAGAAAAAAAGCATTCTAACTTGGAAGAAATAATTCAGGCCAGAGAAGAAAGCACAAGACATTGTAATGCAAACCATCTACGTTAAACAAATGCAGCCATGCTGAAACAATACAGTTTGTGCTTCAGACAAGAAAATATTGTGATATTCTTATGGGTTACAGAAAATCATACAACAAATATAGAAATGATCCTCTTTTGTACTGGGGGAAATTAGAGAACGCTGTGCTATGGGCAAAGACCCATTCCTAGTCCCAAAGCCTTTTCTCTTTGCCAAACTAAAGCAGACACATGAGCTGCAGCAGGTGAAGGGCCAGGCCTTGGACACTTGGGCATGTGAGCAGAGACTGGATAAAGTAATGAGAACGCCTTTGACTGTGTGGATCACAACAAGCTGTGGAAAAGTCTTAAAGAGATGGGCATACCAGACCACCTTACTGCCTCCTGAGAAACCTGTATGCAGGTCAAGCAGCAAGTTAGAACTGGACATGGAACAATGGACTGTTTCCAAATTGGGAAAGGAGTACGTCAAAGCTGTATATTGTTACCCTGCTTATACAACTTATATTAGAGTACACCATGTGAAATGCCGGGCTGGATGAAGTACAAGCTGGAATCAAGATTGCCAGGAGAAATATCAACAGCCTCAGATATGCAGATACCACTCTAATGGCAGAAAGTGAACTAAAGAGCCTCTTGATGAAGGTAGAAGAGGAGAATGAAAAAGCCAGCTTAAAACTCAACATTCAAAAAACTAAGATCATGGCATCTGGTCTCATACTTTATGGTAAATAGATGGGGAAAAAGTGGAAAAAGTGACAGATTTTATTTTCTTGGGCTCCAGAATCACTGTGGATGGTGACTACAGCCACAAAATTAAAAGATGCTTGCTCCTTAGGAAAAAAGCTATGATAAACCCAGACAGTGCATTAAAAAGCAGACACACCTTTGCCAACAAAGGTCCATGTAGTCAAAGCTATGGCTTTTCCAGTAGTCATCTACAGATGTGAGAGTTGGACCATAAGGAAGGCTTAGTGCCAAAGAACTGACGTTTTCGAACTTCGGGACTGGAGAAGACTCTTGAGAGTCCTTTGGACAGCAAGGAGATTAAATCAATCAATACTAATGGAAACCAACCCCGAATATTCATTAGAAGGACTGATGCTGAAGCTGAAGCTCCAATACTTTGGCCACCTGATGTGAAGAGCCAACTCATTAGAAAAGGCCCTGATGCTGGGAAAGATTGAAAGCAGGAGGATAAGGGGGTGACAGAGAATGAGGTGGCTGGACGCTATCACCGACTCAAGGGGCATGAGTTTGAGCAAACTGAGGGAGATAGTGAAAGACAAGGAAGCCTAGCATGCTACAGTCCATGGGGTTGCAAAGAGTCAGACGTGACTTAGCAACTGAAGAACAACAACAACAGTGAGAATATCACACAAGAAAAGTCCAAAGACCTGGGATCTAGTTTCATATCTGCCATTTGCTAAGCATGAATCATGAGTAGGTACCTATCGGAGCCTCTATTCCTCATTAATAAAAAGGAAATGATAACTCTTGCTCTCTCAAAGTTCTCAGGAGGATTAAGGAACATATCAATTTGGAGGTCTAATAATAATCCCCCTCATGACTCAACCCTGTCATTAAGTCATGTTTGACTCTTTGTGACCCCATGGACTATAGCCCACCAGGCTCCTCTGTCCATGGGATTTTCCAGGCAAGAATATTGTAGTGGGTTGTCATTTTCTTCTCCAGGGGAAATTCCTGGCCCAGAGATGAAACCCCTGTCTCCTATGTTTTATGCATTTCAGAGAGATTCACTGAGCCATCAGGGTAGCCCCTATAAGTCCCCAAACCTCTTTCTAAAAAGAAATACATCTTCCTCGCTTAAAAATGCAAGATAGAGCTTCAGCTTTCCAACAGATTGTAGCAGAACAAGTTGGAAAGGCGCCAGAGAGTACCAACTAAGCTTAAGAGTGAAATTTTAATTTGATCATTAGGCAGAGTTAATGAATGTTTCTTTGGTACCCAAGGCATGGACAAGTAGTTGATTTAGCATTTAGGCAGACCCACGGGCACTTTTAACCTCATATAGCATCACTCAATGCCATGTCACAGATGACAGAGGGAGTTTTACTAGACTCAGTCAACCTGAGCATTTCTCAGACTCCATCCTTCTCAGTTTCACTTGGACAAAGCTCTCAAAAAAAAAAAAAAAAAAAAAAGGTCAGCTTATCTGAGTCCAACAAGGTGTTGAGTTCTTTGTGTCAGAGCTCTAGAAATAAGATACTATTTTTAGCTGGGTTTACTCGGGAAATGTTTAGCAATGGTTGTTAGCTATTCTAGGAATGACACTGAATTTGGATGGGATCAGGTTGGCGCCTCCACTAGAGGAATGTCTGTTCTGGTGAGGAAGAGGGCATGGGGATTGTAACTTCAGTTTGAACATTTTAAATCACCTTGTGGGTAAACAGAAGTTCCTGCAACCCAATTCCTCCACATAATTTACCTGTAGCTCTGAGCTTTTTCATGAAAGGTAAGGGGTACTTCCAGTCAGCGTGAGTCTTAAGTACCACGTGAACTGGTTAAATTCACTACATTGCCCACTGATGGAAGACAAAAACTTTAGACACAAGGAAGGTCACTGGAAACTTCCCAAAACACACTTCACATAGCTCCCTAAACGGCTTATCATAACTCCTGGTGCCCAACACCGGCATCAGTGTGAAGAGCCTGCTCCAGTGTTGTAGACATCACAGGGAGATAAATACAATCAGGAAACCAGAGGGACTTTACGAAGAAAAAACAACCTTAGGGCTCAGTGGACATCTGAAGGAAGAATAACACACAGCAAATTTTGCCTACTTGACAAATTTACAGAGTGCATTCTGGGCATGAAACACAGTAGATCACAGTCCATCTCTAGGCTTTCACAAGTCCATTGTACATATCTAACATCTTGTATTTCTCTGTTCAAAAGACTCACCTATAAAAGTCCTACATAAATCCACTTCAATAAAGGATCATTTAATCTAGATGAATATAGGAGTTAATATCTACAAGGCACCTAGAAAAATCTCTAGCACATATTCTTTACATATACAAATATTTGGTAAATTAAAAAATTAAGAATTTATTACATCTATTTCTAAACAAGTCAACATAATTATAAACTCCTTGGAGCTTTTGAAAGATTTTCCTACAGTTTCATCAGATTTCTAGAAACATACTAGACATATAATAAACACTGCTTTCTAACTGATTTATTTCAAATACTTATTGAATACCTGTATAGTTAATCAAAAGTAATTGAACATTTCTGAAATTTATTTTCAGTGCCTATGTTTTATGTGAGCATTCAGTTAAAACAACTTATAAAGAAGCCTTCACAGTTATTTCCTTACTCTTGCAGATGTTCATTATGCATTCTGCATGTCACCTGACAGGCCTCGGCCCTGCATCTAACTCATCCCGGACTGCATGGCATCATACCGTCAGTGCCAGGTAGAAATGGCAGCCTTGATGTGGTCCTTCATAACCTCCGATCTGAGAGGATGAAACAGAATACAAGGATCAGGACACAGTCTCAAAAGAAGTCACACTGTACAATCTAGGGGGCCAGGGTAGGGGTCACTGCTCCTGAGATAGGCAGGGGCAAAGCTCTATACTCTACGAAAGCTAAATTCCTGCATCCCTGGCAGCATTATCTATTATATAGTCTAAAAGAGCCCTCTTATGTGGACTTCCCAGGTGGCTCTAGTGGTAAAGAACCCACCTGCCAAAGCAAAAGATATAAGAGACTCAGGTTCAATCCCTGGGTCAGGAAGATCTTCTACAGGAGGACACTGCAACCCACTCCAGTATACTTTCCTAGAGAATCCTGGTGGGCTATGGCCCATAGGGTCACAAAGAGTTGGACACACCTGAAGCAACTTAGCACATGCACACGTGCACACACACACACATATGGGAGTTAATATCTATAAGATATTAACTTATATCATTGCAGATGGTGACTGCTGCCATGAAATTAAAAGACATTTGCTCCTTGGAAGAAAAGCTGTGACTAACCTAGACAGCATATTAAAAAGCAGAGATATTACTTTATCAACAAAGGTCTGTCTAGTCAAAGCTATGGTTTTTCCAGTAGTCAAGTATGGATGTGAGAGTTGGTCTGTGAAGAAAGCTGAGCACCGAAGAATTGATGCTTTTGAACTGTGGTGTTGGATAAGACTCTTGAGAGTCCCTTGGACTGCAAGGAGATCCAACCAGTCCATCCTGAAGGAAATGAGTCCTGAATATTCATTAGAAGGACTGATGCTGAAGCTGAAACTCCAATACTTTGGCCACCTGATGTGAAGAACTGACTCATTGGAAAAGGCCCTGATGCTGGGAAAGATGAAGGTTGGAGGAGAAGGGGACAACAGAGGATAAGATGGTTGGACGGTATCACTGACACGATGGACATGAGTTTGAGTAGGCTCCGGGAGTTGGTGATGGACAGGGAAGCCTGGCGTGCTGCAGTCCATGGGGTCACAAAGAGTTGGACATGACTGAGTGACAGAACTGAACTGGACTGAACTGAATATCTATAGTAAAAGTAACATGAAGTCGCTCAGTCATGTCCAACTCTTTGTGACCCCATGGACTGTAGCCCACCAGGTTTCTCCTGGAAAATCCCTGGGATTTTCCAGGCAAGAATACTGAAGTGGGTTGCCATTTCCTTCTCCAGGAGATCTTCCCAACTCAGAGATTGAACCTGGGTCTCCCGCTACAATGTGGCAGACGCTTTAAGGCACCTAGAGAAATCTCTAGCACTTATTCTTTATATATACAAATGTATATATATATATAGGTTGAGGTAGACAATGAGTTCCTTACGCTCACATTTTTCACCTTCAATTCTCTACTTACTTGTTTCTTTCAAACATTCTCACTTTTCCCATTTGAATTTCTACTTTTCTTGAGAGCCAAGGTTCAAATTAAAAGAGTCATTTCCCCAATATATACAGTTTGTCATTCATCGGCGTCCACAGGAGCATCAGCTTTGTGTCCAGTTCATCAAATTTTAGCTTCTCTGCTCTCTTTTTCAAATGAGCTGCACTTTCCAAATATCATCTTCCAAGCTTCAGACTTTTCTGGTTCCCTCTGCTCACTGCCATTGGGAGGCTCTCCTTATATGTCTCTTGACATTCAGGGTCAGTTATGTGTTATTACCTTCTTTCAGCAAAACATTTCTAAAGATGGTCAATAAGCCCACACTTTACAACCTCTTCAAATGCCTAGGACATTTCTCTCTCTCCAAAATGTGATAGATATCTATAAAATCTTAGCCCTGAGACTATATAGACATAGATATCTATGTGATTCTCATGGTCTATTTCCACTCAGAGGTCAAAAAAACCCATTCAGTCCAGTACATCCATAATTTGCTTCATAGGTCACATTTCATCAAATCCTAAAAAGAATGCTGCACTAAAATCTAGTCAATCTATTGTCACTCTCTTCAGTCCACTAACAAATCTATTGTACCAAGAACAGCACTCTGCGTGTCCACAGAATCGTTCATTTAGAAACACAACTGCGGACAAGATTATCGCCTCCACTCCATCAGTGGCAAGCCAAAGAAATTCAAAAGACTAGAGAGGGGTTAACATTTAAAATTCCTTTCAGAAAAGTGACTTCCTTTATCTCACTGGCCTCAAGGCAACTCTTTTACTCCTCATTCCATACAGAAAAAGATCTCAGAGGAAACACAAATTTTAGACAAGAGAAGAAATGGAAAGACCTCGAAACAAAACAAGACCTCAGAGGTGTTTTTCTGGAGTGTATATTTCCCAGGCTGGTGCTGACATTCCTTCCAATCACTAAAATATAAGGAGATTTGAAGTTTGCTTTTCCTTCTTCTGAACACAATCATCACTTTCATAGTATGCCACAAACTCACAGATTTACCCTCACCCTCCAACAAAAATAAACCCATTCCTGCCATGCACTTCCCAAGGGTACCTACCTACTCTTCCACTCACATTCCCACCAGGTCGCCTTTCGCAGCACTATGCTCTCTAGGCTTAAGGCTGTGAACAAGAAATAGGCAGCCCCTCACTTTCATCACCCTGACTTCCACCAGGATTAAAGATTCCATAATATAACTGAATGGTTCTTAGGTTTGTGGAATGTCCAAACTCTAAAGGTAACTGGAGATTAGACATTCAATAAATGTTGCCCATTACTCCACTAAACTCTAAGCAAGGCCTGAATCTGAATTTTCTCATCGGTGTGTCTCAGCACCCAGCAGAGTATCTGGCACAAAACAGGTACTCAATATCTATTTGCTGAATTAATGAACATATAAATGAGTAAATGAATAAATGAAAGATCACTTATTCCAAATGTCATTTTAAGGATAACAAATGCTATGTAGCCCTAATAGCAGACACTTCATATTTGTTTTCTGTCTTACCTGCAGTCTACTCGAAGTCTTAAATAATATAAAAAATTAATTTAAATGACTTGCCCAGTTTCTCACAGTTCTAATACCAACATTTCAGTGCTCCTAAATTTAACAAAAAAAACATGGTTGGAAAAGCAGCTTCAGTAAAAAGCTGTGAATCTATATGAGCTTATAAGTATAGAATCTATGATCAAAAGTATGTATATTAACAAAATATATGAAAAGTGAATGTGAAAGTGAAAGTCGCTCAGTTGTGTCTGACTCTTTGTGACCCCATGGACTATACAGTCCATGGAATTCTCTAGGCCAGAATACTGGAGTGGGTAGCCTTTCCCTTCTCCAGGGGATCTTCTAACCCAGGGATGGAACCAAGGTCTCCCACATTGCAGGCAGATTCTTTACCAGCTGAAAGGTGTACTATAATTTAATTTAACATAAGCACTAAATTTAGATGGACTTAGCAGCAGCAGCAGCATGATGTTCAAGCACTTGATAATCTCTGAATGCATAATCGATATCATCTTGATATTAATATGAGAATGCTAAGCTGATGACAATTTTGCTGGTTAGCCAGTGTTTGCATATTGATCATTTGTTTCAAACTATCTATGAAAGCAAGATCTCCTTAAGGAAAAATATAAATAATGGGGTAATTAAAACCAAATAAGGTGTTTTTATATCAGTAAGTGAAACATATATCTCTATTTTAAAAGTGAAATATTCAATTATTCAAAGCAGTGAATTCAATGCAGAATTCAATATACTCACTACAGAGAAAAGTGGAGAATTTCAGCAACTATACACCTATTGCAAAAAGGGAAATATATTTTACTTATCCCATTAGATATCTCATACAAAACTGAGGGATGGTTTTATTTCACCTAATTGGAGAAATAGTCTCAGTTTTCTCTTGAAAAACTGGTATTTACATGCATGAGTAATCTCTATTCCATAGGAAAACTGAATTTTAGTGCAATTCACTGGTCACCTATTGCTATTGCTAAGTCACTTCAGTTGTGTCCGACTCAGTGTGATCCCATAGACGGCAGCCCACCAGGCTCCCCTGTCCTTGGGATTCTCTAGGCAAGAACACTGGAGTGGGTTGCCATTTCCTTCTCCAATGCATGAAAGTGAAAAGTGAAAGTGAAGTCGCTCAGTCCTGTCCGACCCTCAGCGACCCCATGGACTGCAGCCTTCCAGGCTCCTCCATCCATGGGATTTCCCAGGCAAGAGTACTGGAGTGGGGTGCCATTGCCTTCTCTGGGTCACCTATATGTCACATATATTACAAAATGTATTACTTTTTATAACATTATTAATACTAATTAAAAATAAAAGAGCTTATAAAATGAATATGTTGATCTAGAGAGAGGGAGGAAATACCACTGTTTATTCACCCAAATATTACATATTAAATACCATTTTGTGACTCTATGTACTAACGAATTTGACTAAACACAAAATGTCTTACTCCACTCTTTGCTGACTGTCAAAAAGAAGTCCACCATTTACATCGTAAGAGTTAAGGTTTACTACATTCTGTTGTGAATCAAATACCAACTGATAGAAAAGCAATGAATCATTCATTAGCTTAGTTTTCTCTGAGTGAGGAAGAACGAGATTGCCTGTGTTAATCCATCTACTTAAAAGGGAAATATTTTGAAGATTTTCAAAAGGAGCATTGAATCCCCAAAACAAATACATGCAGATCTGGGAGAATCATTTATAATAAAAGTTTAGGTGTGTCTACATTTTCCTTACTGATAACTGCAACCGATTAATTGGCAAAACTTGTTAGCAGGACAAAACTGGAAATAAATTTACTTATTCTGACAGGTTTTCTACTAGAGATATCAAGGAACAACTGATGTCTCTTGGAAATAACTAAAAACAACACTCTCTTTGGCATCAGTTGTGTTTTATTTGGTTTGATTTTCCCTGGTTTTCCATGGCAAACAGAATTTGCTTAAAGACACCTCTCCTTGCTCTGCCTGCCTATTCTCCATGGGAATCAGAGCTCCCTATCTGATGATATGTCTGCTTTCCTACAGCAAATGCAGTTGATACCCTGCAGCCCATGAGGCATGTTCTCCCAGGGAGGTGAGCTTACTGAATGTGTGAATCATAGAAAGAGAAAATGTTTTCCATTACCAAAAGCAAACACACAAAACCTGAAGGAAAGAAAAACCTTTGGTTCTGAGATTGTAAAAGGTGGTCCAGAGAACATCTACTGCCTTCTAAAGAATATATTATGGAGGATACAATCTTTGTCTAAATGGATATCTCCCAAAGTCTATGCAGCAAAATCCCCCGAAAGTTGTGAGTGTGAGGACACAGGGCAGGGATCTAATTCAGTTTCTATTTTGACATTCAAACAAAGAAATGTGGCTATTTGGGAGAATTCTCCTGACTATAAAGGAACCATCTGGTACTAATTATGATATCCAGCCTTATTTAAAACCATCATTTCATTTGTATTTCAAGTTTCTAATGTAGTTTAGGTTTCCCCTATTCCTACCATACTATAATTTTATATGTATATATATATGAAGCTTTTGCAAAATTGTGTAAGGATTACTTCTAAGAATAGCAGAGAGTTACAAAATTATCCAGGACTGTTTAAAAACTGGAAGTCATTTTCTGTCTTCTTCAGCAGATAACAGTAATAGTTCCAGAACAATTTAGTGGCTTACATCATTGGAGCATTACATCTGGACACCACGAGTGTAGTACACTCCTGTCCCTACAAGTGTGTGAGGTTTTGCATTCAAGAAACATTCCAGATTCAGAATAAGTGAGACCCTGCTTCTCTGGTCTATTGAAAACCCTTGTGAGAGCCATGAGGCCATAAAGAGTTTATAAATCAATTTCCTTCTCTCAAATGGTCAGAGACTGAACCAGATAAAATAAATCCTTTCTCTTGCAGGCTACTGGCTAGACATAGAAGGCTTGGTGGTGACATGCTTCCTTCCAATTCAGCTGTATTTTAAATCTTCCCTTTTTGAGAGAATAGCTTCAAAGAGGCTTCAGAATTCCCTAAAATGCTTTTACTTCTCTTTTTTTCTTTTAGTTACAAACTGAAAACTGAATTTAGAAAGGAGGTAACATGAGTTTAGTGGATGATTCTCCTTTAAGTCACAAGGAAAGACAAGACACTTTACTAAAGGAACAGGAAGAGTGTCACCCTCTTTTACTATAGAGTAGTTTCCTCTTCCCACAAAAGAGCTATAGTCAACATGTTGAGAAAAATCTAATGACCATGAGATTTGTGAATAAGTCTTTTGATACTACCCTTCTTTCCTGCTGGCTATTTCTCTACCCCAGAGTCTGGCTGAACCAGGAATAGGAGGAAAAAGAACGACTCGACTACTTGTGTATCTCTGGCAAAAGGTTTAGTGTAGGACAAGGTTCAACCTAATCTCTAAAATAAATTTTTCAAATATTATTGGTACAAACTCAGTCTGTTCCCCATTACTACAGATACCAGGAATTAACTGTAATTTTGCTTCCATTTGATTCCCCGTAGGGACAAAACCACAGTTTTAATGCCAACACATGCACATTCTAACATTACAGTAAACGTTTTTCTGACGCATTTACAGATTCACAAAAAAAAAAAGAGAGAAAGAGAGAGAGAGATAAACTGAAACATTTGGCTAAGGCTTAGTTACTTCTCTGAGAATCAATAATATTTCAGAAAGTGGAACAGTGGAACAATGTAGAAATTACTAAATCCATTCTTTTAAAACCCTCAGGTTAGAGTTTGAATTACTAGAAAAAGAAAGAAATGCAAATTGTTTATTGTTTTCACATGTACAGTAAATTCAGAAAGTTGTACTTCTTTCAAGAACCATATGGGAGAGAGAGACTTTCTTTTCATCAGGAGTGGTTTTGCTTATTATGCCAAGAGCTAAAAAGATGTTTTTAATAACCAAAGCCAGTTTGTTATACAATCTGTCTGGATCTTGCTTGTAAGAGAGATGAAGGTCCCTTGGGTAGGAAATAGAGGGCGATGGGGGAGTTGTCTGAGATGATAGAAAAGTTGTGCAAGAAACGCAGTCCAAAGGGAAGTATCTTTAACTCATGGTTGATAGACAAACTGGTTTGCATATTTCATTGAGGAACCATGGGAGGTTACTGAGGCTCCTTTTGTAAATACAACCATGTTCTTTATGAGGAGAATGTGACAATGAATTGAGTGCTGAAAACATGTCCCCTAAATATCCAAGTTTGGTGCAAGTGAAGGATTCACTTCAACCATGGCCTGAGAGGGCCTCAGAGAGAAGATGACTGCTCTTTGAAAATGACGTGAATCAACGGAAGGCCAGAACCCTGCCTCAGAGGCTAGGGGAAAAGCATTCTTAGGAATGAGAGTGATCCTGAGAGGCTCACACAGCTGTGTTTCCCTAAACCTGTGTTTAAAGAGGACACATCAAAAATTAGTGCCAGACCTTTACAAAGTGTTCATGGTTCATGATGAAATAAGAAAATTAAGGAAAATATATTGCATTTTTCATAAAGTTAAATAAAGCCATTGTAAAGGTCAGTTCTTTATTATAAGAGTATATCCTTCCTATAGTTCTCAAGTTAAAATATGCTTCAATATATTACATTGAACCACAGGAAATTGCCAATATTCAACTGTTTTTGACCTACAAAAATGGCAATTTCCTTGGTTTCAAGCTAACATTACATGATGACGATTGGATATAGGAGCTTGTAATGGCTCTATATGGCAAAATACAGACCTGGTAACCATATGTCAGTACCCAGATTTATTTTTGAAATTTTTCTATTCCATAAAATCCACATAACTATAAATTGCTATTAGAGAGCACTCAATTAGCAGGCTTCTAGATTTTGACTATTGTAAAATAAAAGAAAACAATTTTTTTTTAAAGGACAGCTTAAAAAAAAAGACAACTCAGATGTTGAATAGAATATTACAGACACTGAAAGCTAGCTTCACAGGAAGGAGGGGCTGGAATCCCTGAGTCTTAGACATAAGGAGTATCATAAAGACATATGAGACTCTGGGCTACGAGAGATTGTCCAATCCCTGCCCCAGCCTGATCAGGAAAGGAAATTGCTGATTATTGTCATTTATATTTCTCCAGTGGAAGGACGCAGAAGTTGATCCTCCATTGGAAAATAAAGTTAAAAAATCTATTTGGTAACTTGGTTAAAAAAAAAAAAGAGTTCCAGAAAGTAAGGTGTGGTTCCTGCCAATAGTAGAGATTAAGAATAGTAATGCAGTCCTCTGGTTCTTACAAAAGATATCTGTCAAAAAAAAGGGTTCCTTTATTTGACCTTACCAACCACCACTCTAGCACAATTAACTGGCAAACAGTGGACCAAATAGGATTCTCTCTGAATGAGAATTTGAATTTATGGAAGTTGAGATAAAAGGTCCTGAGGAGTGAAGTCTGAACCTGCTATTTTGAAATGGGCACAATGATACAACGTATAAGCAGAGAACTGAAGAGAGAAGAAGTGAAACAAACATACAGAAATGATGAGAGATCTTGAGAAAGAAAGAAGTGGAACAACAGCAAGGCAGAGAAAGTAGCTTGCTTGTCTGCAGACTATACTCTAGTTCCAGGGCCAGTCTCTCAAGACAGCTGGATATTGGGGTCCAGACCCCTTGAGTTACATGAGACTAATTTTACTTTACTTAAGCCAGTGTGGGGGAGTTTCTGAGTCTTACAAACAAAAGATTCCAGTTGAATTGTAAAGTGATCTATTTAGTAGGAGAAGAAACTGGATTACCATCAGAACTCGCCAAGAGTAGTAGCAACCTGACTATGTATTGTTCCTTTTATCTCTTCCATATATGGTTCATCCTTAGCCCTTTCTTTCCTCTTATGTGGCAGGCGTGATAACTCAGCAGTGGATGTAACCTGTAATTTGGAAATGCTTCTAACCTTAATGACAAATCGGTAAACTTTGGCTGCATAGCAAACCACTCCAAGCCATAGTGGCTAAAAACAACCAAGTTTTAGCCACAATTCTGCAGGTGGGCAATTAGGCTGACTTTGGCTTGGCAGTTCTTCAGGTCTCAGCAAGGCTTATAGACATCTGTGGTCAGCTGCTGGGTCAGCTGGGTGGTGGCTAGTCTGGGGTGGCCCTCTGCTCAGATGGCTTCTCTCTCTTCCAGATGGTCTCTCACCCTCAAGCAGGTTCTTCCTCTGTGATTATTTACTTGACAGCTGAGCACTGTTTAGGGAGAACTAGTGGATTCTTAGGTGGAGAACCAACCCAGCATCACTTCTGCTGCATTCCATTGACCAAAATCAACCATCAAGCTAGGCCAGATTCAAATGCTGGGGAAATACATCATTTCTTAAGGTAAGCAACTGCACAGTTACAGCACAAGGGATGCAGATAAAGAGAAGGCAATAATTATGGCCATTCTGCAAAACATCCACCACAGGGGGCCTTCCACAGGGTCTATTAACAAAAGAGATTTTGCATGGTTCTCAGTCCATCTCTGCTCGAAGACCCTGGAATAAAGGCTATTTTCCATTTCCCTACTGGCTTCCTCCTGTCATATATAGAGTCATAGGACATGGAGGACCAAATTCGAGGCATGGGCTCACAAAGCTAAACTATGGACTTGGATGGTTGCAAGACATGAAGCCTAGAATCTGGAAAGCCAGAGACAGCTGGTTTTAATAGTCTAAGAGAAGATTCTAGCCAAAGATTTGCAAACTCTGTCAGGCGCAGATGGTGCATTATGACATGGCAATTTAAAAGTATCTCTTTTAACTATAAACTTCCAGTTATAAGATTAATAACTGGGGATATAATGTACCTGTTTATTATAATTAGTAATACTATATTATATACTTCAAAGTTGCTAATTGATTGCATCTTAAAAGATTTCACCACAAAAAAAAAAGATACGGTAATTATGTTACATGACAGAGGTTTAGCTAACACTGTGGTGGTAATAATTTTGCTCTAAGTATATCAAATCAATAGGTTGTACACTTTAAACTTATAAAATATGTCAATTATATATCAATAAAGCTGGGATTAAAAAAGAAAAACAAAGTACAAAAAAAAAGTATCTCTTTGATGTGCTATTTCAACTGACACTACTTGGCTACAAAGATGGAAGATGGCATCTTCCTTAAGAGCCTCTCCCACTCTTGCATGGACTCACAGTCTTTCCAGAGCCACTAACACAAGTTGTACTTATCCAGGCTACCAGTATCAAGGAGACTAGTAACAATGATCTGAGAAACACAGAGCATAAAGCAGCGGAAAATGTCTTACTGTCACATCCAACAGAACCTGAGAGCAAAACAAACTAGACAAGCTAAGAGAACTTTGTCACTTTAGTGAGCTGTGTGCTATGTTTAGTCACTCAGTTGTGTCCCACTCTTTGCAACCCCATGGCTTATAGCCTGCCGGGCTCCTCTGTCCATGGGGATTCTCCAGGCAAGAATATTGGAGTGGGTTGCATGCTCTCCTCCAGGTGATCTTCCCAACCCAGGGATCGAACCCAGGTCTCCTGCATTGCAGGAGGATTCTTTACTGTCTGAGCCACCAGGGGAGCCTGAGAATACTGGAGTGGGTAGCCTATCCTTTCTCCATGGGAACTTCCTGACCAAGGAATTGAACTGGGGTCTCCTGCATTGTTGGTCCTAAATAAAATCCCAAGCCCAAGTTTGTAAGTGAACAACAAAAACCCTTGAAAAGTCATGATTTTCCAGACATAAAACAGGAAATATTAATGGACACCTGGGGATAATCAATAAGGAGCCAGAAAACGCCCTGCATGTAGATTGGCATTTACCTGATATAATTCAAAAGACATCAAATTTCCCAGGATTAGGTGGGGAAAACTAAAAAAAAAAACCAAAAACCTGAAATTTTCACTATTAGAGTAACTCTATGACTTAAGAGTCTGCAAGAAATCACTATAAAAATATAAATGTTTCAAATATATTTTAAAAAAGAAGTCACTGCTTTATTAACAATTTATCATGTTTCTATTAGAGTTGAAATCCTGAGCAAAAGGAAAATAAAAAAGGAAGTCTTGATGAAAAAAGCAGATGGGGGAAAGAAAGAACTCAGTAGGAACTTCGAGTAGACACGGGTTTACATAGGGACACAGAGCACAGAAAGAGTAGAAGGAAGAGTTTTGTGATGACTCTGTGTCCTTCGGTGGTTTGCCTGGAGCCAGTACTGTGGAGAATGATGGAGACTGGCAAGGAGAGGAGGAGTACACAGAAGGGGAGGACACTGCCCAGACACTTGGAATTTCCTTTTGAGTCCAGTTTCACATCAAGATTTCCTATTGTCACAGTGACAAATCACCACAAACTTAGTGGCTTAAAGCAACACAAATTCATTATCTTATAGTTCTGGAGGTCACAAGTCCTAAAATCAAGATGACAACGAGTCCCCAGAATGTCACCATTCTCCAGGCGTGGTCTCACTGGATCAGTACTTACCAGAGGCATGGATTTCTATCCCTCGCCCACAATGCTTCTGTCACTGTCCGTGGACTTATGGAATGTCTTACCATGTTATTTTACAGCACTGCATTTCACAACAAATGAAATGCAGTCAATGGGCCCATCCCCATGGAATTCACTGGTTTTCCCATGATGCCGTCTTGGAGTAGCCAACTTGACAGAACGACAGAATGGCTTTTTGAACACTCAGTTATAGTGCCCGAAGGGTGACAGTACTTTTCAAAGCTGGGGCATTATGGACCAGGAGGTAGTATATAACTTGACAACAAACGTATAGTTCTGTTTCTCCCATTAGCAAAATTCATGAATCTAAGATTCAAGGAATAGAAATAGGATTAACAGCTCTCACTAATACCCCTAGTGATTCACTAACAAAGTGTTTGCTATTCATCCCTGAAACTTTAGGCTCAGCTTATTTGGACTCAATAGTTCCCAAAAGAGGAATGCTTTCAGCAAGAGACAAAACAGTGATTCCACTGAACTGGAAATTGAGATGATCATATAGACACTTTGGGGTCCTTATGTCTTCGAATCAACAGCCAAAAGAAAAAGGTTCCTGGGGGGCAATTTTATCCAGAGGACATTTGGAGACACTTTTGTTGCCATAAATGTCATAACAGGAGGAGAGTGAACTAGCACCTCATGGTTAGAGGTCAAGGATGTTGCTAACCATCATATGATGCACAGCCACTACAACAAAGAATGATCTAGTTCAAGATGCCAAAAATATGGGAATCCTGCATTGCTCAGATGATCCTAGTGAATGACCCTCACTATCAAGGGGAAATTAGGTTGCTACTGCACAATGCGGGTAGAGAGGAACTCTGGGGAGCCCATCGGCATTGCTGTTGTGTGATTGAAATCCGTGGAAAACTAAAACAAGTCAATTCATGCAAGATTACTAATGGTCCAGAAACTTCAGGAATAAATGTTTAGGTTACCTCACCAGGAAGGGAATTCCAATTGCAGAAAAAGGCAGTTATAAACACCAGCTAGACCATGTAACTAACTGCGGAAATGAGAAATATTCCTGCATTTCTTCCTTATTTTGATATGAACATCTGTGTACACACTAAATAACTTTTATGTTCCTTGCTTCTCCCATTTCCTGAGCAACTAACATAAGATATATGGATAGTTGTTAACCTTATATCTCTGTATTAAGGTACAGGGTAACAAAGCAGGAGTTTGAACAACTTAAGAGAAGAATGAACATGATCAAAAACACAAAAGGGAATCAGTATACACTTAGGAGGAAAGAGTTAGCATATTTTCAGTTGTACACAGGATAGTTGTATCAGGTCAGGCAGAAGCAAGACTTTGCTAAAGTACTTATTTTTAAAATAAGCATGTTTTACAGAGATGTAATGGCAACCCACTCCAGTGTTCTTGCCTGGAGAATCCCAGGGACGGGGGAGCCTGGCGGGCTGCCATCTATGGGGTCGCACAGAGTCGGACACGACTGAAGCGACTTAGCAGCAGCAGCAGCAGCACAGAGATGTATATGGGTGCCACGCTGGCAATGGGCAGATTATGGTGGCTTTGTAAACATCAGTATAGCTCAGCTGAACTGTGTTTCCTAGCATTCACTTCCCTGTGTGTCTGGTTAAGGTGAACCATATCTGAGGAAACTATTTGCAGGAGATTTAGAAAGCGGAAGTGCAGCAGCCACCATATTATATTTAACCTTCAAAAGATAGAGTTGGGTGCATTTATAGCTCAAGCATATTATCATTTATCTGCTGGTTTACCTTGTTGGCACAGGGCAGCACCCAGGCCTGCAGCTGCTCTACCTTTTCCTGGGATCTTCCTTCCACATCTTCCTGGGACATTTGTCTAGCTCTGTAACAAAAGCACTATTTAATAAAGGATGGAGACAGTGAAAACTGACACAGGTCCCAGTTCATTCTCATGATCCTGGCTCCTCTTCATGGATTCTAGCTTGTTCTTGCTTTCCCCCACTTTACATCCATCTTCCCTTCCCAACTGTTTGCAATGTAGACTTCAAGTTTTAGCATCCAACATGAAGACAATAGGCCCAAAGAGTCTATTTAACCACACGCACAGTTGTACATAATGTCAGATCTCTGTAAAAATCCCTCCCCCCACACACATACCACATTTTATATAGGCCCTATCTAGGGCCTACCACATTTTCCACGGCCCTAGAAGGATCTCAAGCATTATGTTCTCATGAAAGTATTTTTTTGAAAAACTTGTAAAAATAAACTGTTTCAAACTCAGTCAACTTAAAATTTTTTCATGTTATTATCTGTTTTCTCTTTATAGATAGATAATCACCTTCATGCCTAATTTAAATTTATAACTTTATATTCATTTCCCCAAAGAGGGTCTTCTAAATAGTGCTTCAAAATCAGCAAAGCCCCTGCAGAGGTCTCCCTGCACTCGAGGTCAGTTCAGAATCAATCTCTCTGAAAACAAATCAGAAAACCTTTTGCAGCTGCAGGATGAAATAGATGGAAACTGCAAACAAATGGAGAAGCCTGGCAAGTCCTGAGTTCTGACCACAAGGCATTTACACATGAAGTAAATTCATTTCAGCTTACATTAAGGAAAATATCACTGTAAGAAGGAGGGTTGTACTGGAAAATCAGGCTCAGTCTTGGAACATGCATATCCTCAACAAGAAGAGGGATGGAACTGAGAGCCTGGGAGCTCCAGAAATGGGAGAAAGACTAATTAAGAGCACAGGAGCGGCAGAAACCAGAGAATGACTAATTTAGAACATTTATCCAAATCTCCACAAGCCAAATCTCCTGGACCCTGGATCCTCCCGAAGAACAGAAACATTCGTAACACAAAAAGAGACTTTCAGATCTCATTGGAATGATTCATTGAAGTAGGAACAAGAATATGCCTTGTTTAAGGAGAATTTGAGACTATGGAGTAGGTTTCTAAATCCAGTGCCTCACATAAATGTGACAACAAACTCTTAAGGCCAGAGATGAGTTCTGCTCAGAATGCCATTGCTTGATATAAATGAACACTTTATCACTGTAATAGGGTTGGAAGTAAAATTTAGCTTCTTAAAAACTGTGACAATGTTCATTTTACAGTTAAGTATTTTATTAAGAACACAAAAAATTTGTTTCATATTTCTAAGGTTTTCTGTGATAAATTTTGAAAAGCTAGTATGCATCTTTTATAGCCTAAATAGACTTTAAAACATCTTTTAAAAAGAACTACATTCATTTTATATATGTACCAGGCTAGATGGATAAAGGAAAGAGAGAGATGCATCAATAGATGAAGAGCTGTTACTTTAAACTTGACTGTAGTTTGGCCTGGGTAGGTTGAAAAGAAAGAATTCTGAAGAGGGAGAAAGACTCTTTAAGAGCTACATCATATTCCCTAACTTTCAGTAAAAGTCTGTGACATTCATGCCAGTGTCAGACAGCAGCTCCAGGAACTGAGAGCCATGGGAAAAGGTGAGGTCACCAAGGAGGAGTCTGAAAATCAACAGAGGCAAGAAATCAGAACTTGAAGGAACAAGAAGAATATAAGTCACTACTGCTCATGCCACCAATCCACCCTCCTGAGGAACTGTCAGCTATAGAGGAACAGACGTTTCTCCCGTTAAAGCGACTCACACTACATTATAAGGAGAATAAACTAAAGGGTGACTCCAGAGGATTTGGGGACAGGCAGGTGGCCACTCTCAAGGGTATAGGTGTAACAAAATAATAACCGTTACAACAACTAAATTTTACTTACCAACATGTGTCCTATTTTCCCCGCATAAAATATCAGAATGTCCAAACTGCATTTTAAGTTCCATTTATTTGGAACTTGAAGTTTTACTCGAGTATCATTTGGTCCTTATAAAATGCTGTTGATCTCATTGCAGTAACTGAAACCATCATATAGCAAACATTACAAGTTCTATCATAAAAAGAGAAATTTGAAATAAAGACAGATTGTCCCAAAGAGCTACAGAAAAACTGGATCTGTTCATTTCATTACCTTCTGACTCTTAAGGTATGAGGGCATGAAAAGCAAGAGCAGGGACAGAGTCAGAAGGGACAACTCTTCAGTATTCTCCCTGGAAGGTTGCGTTCCTTCTCTGTGTCTCCACTGAGGAAGGGCAAGTAGCTTCTCCAATTGGTTTCCCAGAAGAAAATCTATAACATTGAGGAACTTGATACAGTTTTCTCACCTCTCTGGAGTATACCTTTTTAACCTTTCTCTATAGTCTGGCTCCTTACTTCCAGTCCAGGCACTCCTAGCTGCAGAGGCATTCGACTTGACAGGATGCCCATACAACTCGTTGGTGATGGTTGTTTGTAAATGGATGTTCATTTGCATAAATTGGAGAACAGTCAAGGGCTGTACTACAATAATACCACTCTCACACTCCAATATGCCTTTTTAATGAGAAAGCCTCAGTTTGTTACCTGGGAACTGTCTGTAGCCTGTAACTATCTATTTCACCTACCAAAGGACCTTTATGCAGCAGGGATCTCAAACAATCACCAGGCTGTAGGGTCCTGAAAAATGGGGCACAGAGTAACAACATGTGGGCACGTCTACGGGAGAGTGTTACACGTGTGAACATCATCGTTCATAAAGTCACAATGGGCAAAAAATATCCACCACAACCTCAGAAATGCTGACTTATCCTACAACATACTCAAGTTTCTTCTATCTGATTAAAATATCTGTTTTAAATTCTTTCTGAGAAACTATTAGCTATAAAAAAATTGCAACAAATAAATTTTAATTTTTCTAAATCTCTGTATAAGTCTAATTCCCAACAGGAAGTAGGCACCCTCAAAATAGCATAATTTAAGGAGAGTTTATTCACAAAGGGACCATGGGACCATTTACACAGATCCCAGTAGAGTAAAAGGAAGATCCCCTGGAGAAGGGAAAGGCTACCTACTCCAATATTCTGGCTGGAGAATCCCATGTCCATGGGGTTGTAAAGAGTCAGACACGACTGAGCAACTTTCACTTTCAGTAGCATATAGGAGATCCATAAGACAGAGTGCAGTAACCTGGAGCTACGATCAATAGCATTGATACCATCATGGAGTCCAAAGGGACAAGGGAATAAGAAATGACTAAAAGCCAGGAGAAGGCAATGGCACCCCACTCCAGTACTCTTGCCTGGAAAATCCCGTGGATGGAGGAGCCTGGTAGGCTGCAGTCCATGGGGTCGCTAAGAGTCAGACATGACTGAGTGACTTCACTTTCACTTTCCACTTTCATGCATTGGAGAAGGAAATGGCAACCCACTCCAATATTCTTGCCTGGAGAATCCCAGGGACAGAGGAGCCTACTGGGCTGCCATCTATGGGGTCGAACAGAGTTGGACACGACTGAAGTGACTTAGCAGCTTAGCAGCAAAAGCCAGGAGTCATGTGCAGGAGGCTAGGTTAAGAGAAGCAGTGATCTTTAGAGAAGGGATACAACCAGCCCAAGTTATTCCCTCCAGGAGAAAACTGGGGCAATAAACACCATGACCTATTTCTGGTCCCTCTTTTCCATAAAGTATGATATTCATCAATGACCTCCTATTGACCAAATCCAGGGAAAAAATACTTATATTCTTTTCTTCATCTTTCTCCAGAATTTGGCATAACTGACTACTTCCTTCATCGTGAAAGACTTTTTGCTTTGATTTCTAAGACAATATTCTTTTCTTGGTTTATCTTCTTCCTTTTCTGATTCCTCCTAGGAGATCCTTTAACAGAGTTCTCCTTCTCATCCTACTCCATAAATAATGGTATTCCCTAGAGATCTATTATCAAACTATCCTTTTTCCTTGGCTGATCTCATTCATTTCTCCATCACCACTACCACCTTGTTTACACAAGTGACCATTATTGCTTGTCTTAGTTTGGGTTTCCTGAGAAGCAAATCCTGAGACAAGGATTTGAATGCGAGTAGTTTATTTTGGAGGTGATGCCAGGAAACATCGTTAGGGGAGCATAGAAGCAAGACAGTCAAGAAACAAAAGTAGGAAAAAGTAGGAAGTCAAGAAATATCTGGAGTAACAGGCAAATTTGGCCATGAAGTACAGAATGAAGCAGGGCAAAGGTTAATAGAGTTCTGCCAAGAGAATACACTGGTCATAGCAAACACCCTCTTCCAACAACACAAGAGAAGACTCCACATGGACATCACCAGATGGTCAACACCGAAATCAGACTGATTATATTCTTTGCAGCCAAAGATGGAGAAACTCTATACAGTCAGCAAAAATAAGACTGGGAGCTGACTGTGGCTCAGATCATGAACTCCTTATTGCCAAATTCAGACTTAAATTGAAGAAAGTAGGGGAAACCACTAGACCATTCAGGTATGACCTAAATCAAATTCCTAACAATTATACAGTGGAAGTGAGAAATAGATTTAAGGGACTAGATCTGATAGACAGAGTGCCTGATGAACTATGGTCAGAGGTTCATGACATTGTACAGGAGACAGGGAGCAAGACCATCCGCAAGAAAAAGAAATGCAAAAAAGCAAAATGGCTGTCTGAGGAGGCTTTACAAATAGCTGTGAAAAGAAGAGAAGAGAAAAGCAAAGGAGAAAAAGAAAGACATACCCATTTTAATGCAGAGTTCCAAAGAATAGCAAGGAGAGTAAGAAAGCCTTCCTCAGTCATCACTGCAAAGAAATAGAGGAAAACAATAGAATGGGAAAGACTAGAGGTCTCTTCAAGAAAATTAGAGATACCAAGGGAATATTTCATGCAAAGATGAGCTCGATAAAGGACAGAAATGGTATGGACCTAACAGAAGCAGAAGATATTAAGAAGAGGTGGCAAGAATACACAGAAGAACTGTACAGAAAAGATCTTCACAACCCAGATAATCATGATGGGGTGATCACTCACCTAGAGTCAGTCATCGGAATGTGACGTTAAGTGGGCCTTAGGAAGCATCACTACAAACAAGGCTAGTGGAGGTGATGGAATTCCAGTTGAGCTATTTCAAAACCTAAAAGATGATGCTGTGAAAGTGCTGCACTCAATATGCCAGCAAATTTGGAAAACCCAGCAGTGGCCACAGGATGGGAAAAGGTCAGTTTTCATTTCAATCCGAAAGAAAGGCAATGCCAAAGAATGCTCAAACTACCGCACAATTGTACTCATTTCACATGCTAGTAAAGTAATGCTCAAAATTCTCCAAGCCAGGCTTCAGCAATACATGAACTGTGAACTTCCAGATGTTCAAGCTGGTTTTAGAAAAGAAGGCAGAAGAACCAAAAATTAAATTGCCATATCCGCTGGATCATCAAAAAGGCAAGAGAGTTCCAGAAAAACATCTATTTCTGCTTTATTGACTATGCCAAAGCTTTTGACTGTGTGGATCACAATAAACTGTGGAAAATTCTGAAAGAGATGGGAATACCAGACCACCTGAAACTGCCTCTTGAGAAATCTGTATGCAGGTCAGGAAGCAACAGTTAGAACTGGACATGGAACAACAGACTGGTCCCAAATAGGAAAAGGAGTACATCAAGGCTGTATATTGTCATCATGCTTAATTAACTTTTATGTAGAGTACATCATGAGAAATGATGGATAAAGCACAAGCTGGAATCAAGATTTCTGGGAGAAAATATCAATAACCTCAGATATACAGATGACACCACCCTTATGGCAGAAAGTGAAGAAGAACTAAAGAGCCTCTTGATGAAAGTGAAAGAGGAGAGTGAAAAGTTGGCTTAAAGCTCAACATTCAGAAAACGAAGATCATGGCATCCGGTCCCATCACTTCATGGCAAATAGCTGGGGAAACAGTGGAAACAGTGTCAGACTTTATTTTGGGGGGCTCCAAAGTCACTGCAGATGGTGACCACAGCCATGAAATTAAAAGACGCTACTTTTTGAAAGGAAAGTTATGACCAACCTAGACAGCATATTCAAAAGCAGAGATATTACTTTGCCAACAAAGTTCCGTCTAGTCAAGGCTATGGTTTTTCCAGTAGTCATATATAGATGTGAGAGTTGGACTATAAAGAAAGCTGAGCGCTGAAGAATTGATGCTTTTGAACTGTGGTGTTGGAGAAGACTCTTGTGAGTCCCTTGGACTGCAAGGAGATCCAACCAGTCCATCCTAAAGGAGATCAGTCCTGGGTGTTCATTGGAAGGACTGATGTTGAAGCTGAAACTCCAATACTTTGGCCTCCTGATGCAAAGAGGTGATTCATTTGAAAAGATCCTGATGCTGGGAAAAATTGAAGGCAGGAGGAGAAGGGGATGATAGAGGATGAGATGGTTGGATGGCATCACCGACTCAATGGACATGAGTTTGGGTAAACTCCAGGAGTTGGTGATGGACAGGGAGGCCTGGCATGCTGCAGTCTATGGGGTCACAAAGAGTCAAACATGACTGAGCGACTGAACTGAACTGAAGTAAGGCAGGGCAAAGAAGGGAGTTAATAAAGTGAACTTTATCAAGCAAAGATACTCCAACAGACAAAAGAGCATAGTCCTACTGAGGAGATCCAAGTAATGGTACAAAATACATTGTAGAATTATTCCAAACAAGGGGTAAATGAGCTGGGATAACTATACACAACTCCTGAGAGTCACTGCATGAAGGCTATTCCCAGGGGGCATTATATCCTCAGCACTTCCAACCTCCCATGAACACAGGCAGAGCAGACTCTGAGGGTACTTACTGCCAATGGAGAGATGAGACAAGGTGCACAGAAATGGTAAGGTGTAAAGGTGGACACTGACAGCATCTGTTAAATTTACAAGTTTCTGTTTCTAGTTTGCCCCACATTCATGCATCCACCCACCTACTTGGACCTCTACTACAGGATGGCTTTCAGGAACCTCCCATTTTTCACTCCCACTCCTACCCTTACCTGTTTTTCCTTGATTACAGAGATCACCTTCCACCAGCACCCAGAATAAGTTATCTACCGGTCAATTGTGAGTTGCCAACCAGGCTAGGCTGTGTTTCTGCAGCACTAACAATCACAGGACAATAATCACATACCTGTGTGTGCCAGTCACTCAGTTGTGTGCAAATCTTTGCTACCCCATGGACTCTAGCCCTCCAGGCTCCTCTGTCCATGGGATTCTCCAGGCAAGAATACTGAGTAGGTTGCCAGTTCCTTCTCCAATCATATACCTACTGGGTTAATAAAAAAGTATCCAGGGGAATAGTGTCAGTTCTTTATCTAAAAGTCAGAACATACCAGAAGTGATACAAAAAAGTCAGATACTGGATAAAGCATAAAAGTGCTCAAACATTAGATATTAAAACTAAAGATCATCTTTTAGGAGGTCTCTTCTTCAGTCAAGAGTTCTCTTCTTAAGTCATTAACAGACAGCTCCATGAACCCACCATGATGGCTCAAGTAAGGTCTTCTTACACCAGAACTAGCTCATTTATTGTTATTATTATTCAGATAAATAAGTATTTCAGTGGACTGTCTAGCTGCATCTGCCATAGAACACTTTACCATTAATAAACATAATATAATCTGACTAACACTCCTGGGCTTAGCCCCTTAAGGCTGCTGTGCTGCTATTTGACCCCTCCTACTCCAGGATCCCAGCACTCCTTTGAGACTAAGGATTCCAGTTCAAGGATAGCAT